>NW_027186304.1:39502656-39555666 GCF_028583685.1 Petaurus breviceps papuanus | reverse complement strand
AGGAAGGAAGGAAGGAAGGAAGGAAGGAAGGAAGGAAGGAAGGAAGGAAGGAAGGAAGGAAGGAAGGAAGGAAGGGAGGGAGGGAGGGAGGGAGGAAGAAAGGAAGGAAGGAGGGAGGGAAGGAAGAAAGGAAGGAAGGAGGGAGGGAGGGAAGGAAGAAAGGAAAGAAGGAAAACAAAAAAGGAAAGAAAGAAAAAAAGACAGGAAGGAAAGGAGAAAAAGAAGGAAGAAAGGAAGGGAGGGAGGAAGGAAGGAAAGAAAAAAGAAAGGAAGGGAGAAAAAGAAAAACAAGGAAGGAAGGAAAGAAAGAAAGAAAGAAAGAAAGACAAACTCATTTGATTTTCTTGCAGGTTTCGATTCAGTGTAATATCAATAACTTTAATGGAACCCGAGCTGGTGCCCTGATAGGAGCCCTGCTGCTCCTGAAATAAATGGCTTGGCTCCACGTCCGCGTTTATCTGCCAGGGGTAGACTTATCAGGGCACCAACTCAGATTCCATTAATGTTATCTCTTAATTAGCTATGCGATTAACCTGTGTTACCACGGCAGATAATGAGTCTTAGACAGAACCAGAGAAGTTCACCTGCCTTCTGATTTCCCCCTTCAGAAGCCAAAGAATTCTGTAAACCTTTCCAGGAAAAAATCCAAAGCATTTTGGGGTTTGGTCTTTCCTTGAATGTATCCAGCTGAGGTTTTCACACTCTTTGGAGCAAACAAACTATTGGAATTCAGTTGATAATAAGAACATTTATATCTCCATGATTCAATTGCTAAAGGAATAATATGGATTTCAACTCTCCCCTTCAGTGTTGATAGGACATAAGCAGGCTGCTGCACTCTTCTGAGGCACAATGGAGAAAACTGGAATTCTCTGAGGCTTTAGCCTCTGCTGGAGCTGTGCTCCAGAAAGTCTGGGTGTGGTGAAAAAACTTTCTCCCTGTATAGAATTTCTGCCTGGAGGTAGCTTGTGCTAATATAAAGACCTCTTGTCTGGAGTCAGAAAGCCTGGGTTAGGTTTGGGACTCTGTGTGACCACAGATCAGCTTCTCTAAGCTTAGTTGCACTTTGTTAAACATATGTAATAGCCTCCTTGCCACCTGGTTTTCACAAGGTTGTTAGGAGCAAAGTGCTTTGTAAATCTCACAATTCCATACAATTATTTATGTTGTTAATATCATTATTATCAGAGGAGAAATGGGGATCTTCCTGTAGTTGCTCGTTCATATGATAAGTCACCCTGTGAAAGGCACAGGATAACGTGACTAGAACTAGATTGAGAAATAATTTTATTAATTAAATTGATTCATTCAAATAGAGAAATCTGAAAACGAATTTGCCTTCAATACACCCCCCACATACACACACACCCCTTTTCAGATTTCTTTTCCC
Source organism: Petaurus breviceps papuanus (assembly GCF_028583685.1). Taxonomy (NCBI): domain Eukaryota; kingdom Metazoa; phylum Chordata; class Mammalia; order Diprotodontia; family Petauridae; genus Petaurus; species Petaurus breviceps. The sequence goes on along the minus strand of NW_027186304.1, from coordinate 39,554,276 downwards.
TATCAGTGACCTCTTATGCCCCTAATTCTATCCTCGCTCCCCACCCTCCTAAATCCATTAAAATACCTACTCTTAGGAAAGGCTAGAAACCAGTCATTTACACCAGACTATGCATTTACTTAGTATTACCTCTCTCAGGGGCATTAGCACTTGAAGCTTTACCTTTTTAAATGCAGAATGAAAGAACTTCCCTTCCTCTCTGGTCCCCTTCTCCCAAAGGATTTCGAGGAGATATAAGCAGGCTGTGGACTTGCTTTTGAGGAGACATAAGCAGGCTGTGGACTTGCTTTTGGAATGGAGAGGTCTTCCCAGGAATCAAATTATACTACTACAGCTATCATGTCCCTTTGCTGGGGCTGAGCATGAAAACAACCTACAGGTACCTATGGATAGGCTGGACAATGTTATCTTTCAAAGAGGCTCAGTCTGGGTCTGGGAGAGGAATTTCTTTTTTTCATTTCTTAAAAATGTATTTATTTTTAGTTTACAACATTTAGTTCCATTGAGTTTTAAATTTTCTCCCCCTCCTTCCCCAAGATGGCACGCAATCTGATATAGGCTCTACATTTAATATATTCATATTAAACATTTTTTCACATTAGTCATGTTGTAAAGAAGAATTATTACCAATGGAAAGAAACACGAGAAGAAGAAACAAAAGAAAACAAAAAGGAGAGAGCAAATAGTTTGCTTTGATCTGCATTCAGACTCTGTAATTCTTTCTCTGGATGTGGATGGAATTTTCCATCAAGAGTCTTTTGGAATTGTCTTAAACCTTGCATTGCTGAGAAGCACCAAGTCTATCAAAGTCAGTCATTGCACAATATGGCTCTGTATACACTGTTCTCCTGGTTCTTCTCATTTTACTCAGCATCAGTTCATATAAGTTTTTCCAGGTTTTTTTGAAATCTTATAGCACAGTAGTATTCCATTACTTTCATATACCACAACTTGTTTAGCCATTCCCCAACTGATGGGCACTCCTTCAATTTCCAATTCTTTGCTACCACAAAAATAGTTGCTGTAAATATTTTTGTGCACATGAGTCCTTTTCCCATTTTTCTGATCTCTTTGGGATACAGCCCTAGAAGTGGTATTGCTGGGTCAAAGGGTATGCACATTTTTATAGCCCTTTTAGGCATAGCTCCAAATTGGAGAGCAATTTCTTGATATCCCTCCTCCTCCTTTCTCCTAATGTATTACACACACTGACACACACACACACACATACACACACACACACACACACACGCACACCACTCCATCCACCTAGACTCAGGTCATTTTTTGCCCTCAAAGCCTTGAAATCCATCTAATGTTACAACTAGGTGGACTAGTGGATAGAGTGCTAGACCTGAGGTCAGAAAAACCTCAGTTCAAATCCTGCCTAATAATCCTGCTAGATAATTACTAGCTTAAGTGACTCTGGGCCAGATGCTTAATCTCTTTTAGCCTCAGTTTCCTCCTCTCTAAAATAGGGGTAATAATAGTACCTATGTCACAAGATCCTTTTCCTTTCTCCTATATTATTTCACTTGGTGATTTTATCAGCTCTCATGGATTCAATGATCATTTCTATGCTGATAATTCTCAGATTTACTTATCTGGGTTTACTTAACCTCTGTCCTGACCAGATGCCAGCCTGGCATCTTCAACTGCCTGTTGGCCATCTCAAACTGGATGTGACATAGGCATCCAAAACTCATTTCATCTCTCCCTCCAAGCTCTTCCCTGGTTCTAAATTTTCCATTACTTGGGGCGGCTAGGTGGCACAGTGAATAGAGCACTGGCCCTGGAGTCAGGAGGACCTGAGTTTGAATCTAGCCTCAGACACTTGACACACGTACTAGCTGTGTGACCTTGGGCAAGTCACTTAACCCCAACTGCCCTGCCTTCCCCCTCCAAAAAGGAAAAACAAAATTTTTCTATTACTGCCAGGGGTACCACCAGCCTCCTAGTTACCCAGGCTGGCAACTTGGATATCATTCTCTACTCCTCACTCTCTCTCACACTCCATATCCAACCAGCTGCCCAGTAGCGTCAACTTTACCTTCATAAATCACTTGTGTACGATCCCTTCTCTTGCTGACAGTGCCACCACCCTTCGGCAGGCCCTCCTCACCCCACATCTGTGCTATGAGAAAAGCTTTCTGCTACAAGTTATCCTCCCATATCTCAGCTGTCAAATTGATCTTCCTAAAGCTCAGGTCTGACCATGTTACCCCATTATTTAATGAAATCTTGTGACTCCGTTATCACCTCCAGAATCAAATACAATTCCTCCGGTTTTTGAAGTTTTTCATAATCTGGCCCTCCTACCTTCCCAATTTCCTTACACCTTACTCCTTCCTACTTTGTGATCTGGTGACATTGGCCTCCTTACCATTCTCTGCACATAACAGTCCATCTCCCTACTTCAGGCATTTTTACTGGCTGTTCCCCAAACCTGGAATGCTCTCCCTCCTTCTCTCTGGCTCCTGGTCTACTTCATTCAAGTTTCAGCTTAAATACCAACTTCTACATAAAGCCTTTCCCTACAACTCCCCCTGTCCCCACCCCTAACTCTTGTAGAGCTAGTGTCTTCCCTCTCTGACGCTCTCCAATTAGCCAGTGTTTGTCTTAATTGTTTGCATGTTGTCTCATCCATTAGCCTGTGAGTTTCTTGAGAGCAGAGACTTGATTCTGGTTGTTGTTTTGTTTTGTCTCTGTATACCCAGCCCTTAGCAAAATGCCTGAGATGTAGTAGAAACAATATATTTCACTGACTAGTCCATAAAGATCAAATAAGAAAACTTATATAAAGTGCATTGTAAATTTTACAAAACCATTATTAATATTAGTGTTATTGTCTAATGATAGTATCTTCTGTTAGGGAAAATATGTCCTGGCTATAGGACAAGAATCTGTAAGTACCATCTTGTGAACTAATGCTAGCATATGATACATCCCTATCCTTCACAGTGCCTTTTCCTGATCCATCACCTCAATGAAGTATCATGGAATTCAGGCAATTTTGCTCACAATTAGGTGCCCACAAGGTCTGAAAATTTTATAAATATATGTTTTTTAAAGTTCAGGTCATGAAAGCATCCTGTTTTCCTACTATGAGTCTGCAGAATCACAGAGTCTCAGAGTTAGAAGGCACCCCAGACAACCTCTCCTTAAACAGGAAACCCCTTAGAATGTGCCTGGCAAGGGCCAATCTAGCTTCTGCTGAACACCCTCCAGGGATGAAAAGCCAGCCTCTTCAATATACTTTCTCCCACTTTTGCACCCAGATGTTCTGGGAAAACATAAAAACAGCTGCTTTTCATGGTCTACAATTTTCAGCCTCTCCCTCAGTAGCTCCAGGGAACACCACATCTGCGGCATTTAAAAATGCAAGCCTATCTGAATAGAGCACTGTATGTGACTTTAAAGGGACGTTACTTCAAGTATTAGTTCTGTTTAGGTGAAGGACAACATGGAGAGTGGGGGGGGGGAGGAGAGGGAAATGGGGAGGGGAAAGACATGACCCACTTTAACCCAATTGCTAAGAGCAGATTTGATGATTTCCTGAACAGCACTTGAGTATCTTGCAGAAGGCAAAGGTTGTTAATTTGAAGCTTGTATGTGGCTTAAAAAACTCAACTCTATGGTGTATTTCAGTGAATCAAAGACAATATGTTGTTTGGCTTAGATGAAATATATTTTTTTTGTTTGACAGCTCAAGTTGTTTTTAAAAATAGCATGAGTGAGTAATGGTGACTCATCCTGTTATGTGACTATATACTGTAGTTTGTATTTAAATGGCTGAAACCTCAACTCTGGGTAATGTCCACAGCAGGAAAGAATAATTAGCAAATTCATTAATCTGCTTTTGTGTATACTTTTATTCTCAAGGCTAATTATTTGTTTAATTAAGTTCTTTTACCTCCACCAAAGGTGTTACTGCATGAAAATATTTGATGAGCTAAGCTTCCTGGTGTGAAGTATAAGACTTGTGAAATTCAAACATTCTTGTGACATACAAACAGCTCTCATTTACTAATGGCCTATAATCAAGGCAGAACCTTTTATTTAAATAAACAATTAGCTTTGGGAATAGAAGTGTACACAGAAATATAAGTCATTACTTTGCTACTATTTCTCCCCTGCTGTGGACTTTGCACATCATTCTGTAAAGAGAAACAAACTATGATCAGGCAGAGCTTGAAACAAGGTAGTTTGAAGATGAATTCAACAGTTAGTAAGTGCCTACTGTGTGTAAAATGGTAAAGGAGATAACAATGGTAAATTTAATGAATAGCGTCCATTAGCAGCAAGACATCATCTGAATAGCTAACAGGACAACATTATATGATAAAATGAAGTTTCAGGGGGGAAAAGAAAGGAAAGGAATGGAACAGTATTTAAGTGCCTACTATGTATAAAATGGTAAAGGAGGTACAAAAGTAAATTTAGTGAATAATAATGCTTTAACAATAATTCGTCATCTGAAAAGCTAACATGATAGCATTGCATGGCAAAAAGAAAAAAAGAGGGACTAAGGAGGAAGGGAAGGAAATAAACATCTATTAAGTGCCAATTGTGTGCCAGACACTGGGCTAAGTGCTTTTCAAATATAACATTTTACCCTCACAACAACCCTGAGAGTGCTATTATGATTCCCATTCTATAGTTGAGGAAACTGAGGCAGATGAAGGTTAAGTGACTTGTTCAGGGACACATGGCTAATAAGTGTCTAAGACTGGGTTTGAGATCTTAAATCCAGGAGTGAGAGAATGAGACAGAGACAGAGAGAGACAGAGAGACAGAGAGACAGAGAGAGACAGAGAGAGAGAGACAGAGAGAGACAGAAAGACAGAGAGAAACAGAGAGAGAGAGAGAGAGAGAGAGAGAGAAACAGAGACAGAGACAGAGAGACAGAGAGAGAGAGAGAGAGAGACAGAGACAGAGAGACAGAGACAGAGACAGAGACAGAGAGAGAGAGGGAGGGAGGGAGAGGGTTCCTGGGAGACAAGACAGAGATAGAGACATTCAGTGGATTACCTGCATAGGAGTTCTGCTTTGAGTGCTGAAACAAAGCCATAGACCCCACTGAAGGACACAAAGAAAACTACATATCCCAAGTAGCACATCAAAGTCAAAAGACACTGAACTTGGAAAGGGGAGACCTGGATTTGAATCACAGTCCTACAGTTTACCCGTTCTGTGATCTGGGAAAGTCATTTAACCTCTGAAAGGCTCAATTCCCTCACCTGTAAGATGGTATAAGTACTTGTACAGAAATGCTTTAAGAAGAAAATTCAAACTATGAAGGGCTATGCTGATACCATCCAATGGAAGGAAGGGAAGAGAATAAGCATAAAGCACCTACTATGTGCCGGGCATTTTGCTAAGTGCTCTACAGATATGATCTCATGTGATCATAGATACAAACTACACAGCTCCTCATTGGAACACCCTAATTTAGCCTCCTTTTAGGGTTCCACAGTCTACAAAGTTTTAGCAAGGAAAGACAAGTCTCTTCCTCAGCTCTCTCCATGTGCTCCTGCCCCATGTCAGCAGTTCATTAAAAGGGAAAGAACATTGAGTTTATGGATTTTCAATCTGGAAGGTATCTGAGAGGTTATCTTGTTCAACCCTCTCATTTTAGGGACAAGGAAACTCAGACTAATTCTCATAGGTAGTAAGGAACAAAGACAAGATCTGAACCCAGGTCTCTTGACTCTAGAACCAACTCAGAACCATCTAGAACCAATTTCAATTTAAATATCTGGGCCTCAATTTTTGTAAAATGAGAAACCGAACTAGATGGTCTCTGAGATTCCTTCCAAGTCTAGACTGGGATGCCCTCCCTTATTCTTGGGAAAAGCAAGGAGCAGAAGGAGAGAACAACATGGTGTGATGGAAAGAGTAATAGAGTTGATTAAAGATCAGGGTCCAGGCCTCAGTGTAACTTTGGTAAGTTTATTTGCCCTTCTGACCTCAGTTCCATCATCAGCAGAATGAGCCACTGGACACAATGATGTTTAAGATCCCTCCTGACTCTAACTTCTTCTCTTTTTTTTTTTTTTGGCTATCTGGAGGGGGGAAGACAGGGCAATTGGGGTTAAGTGACTTGCCCAAAGTCACACAGCTAATAAGTGTGTCAAGCGTCTGAGGCAGGATTTGAACTCAGGTCCTCCTGACTCCAATGCTGGTGCTCTATTCACTGTACCACCTAGCCACCTCAAAACTCTCAAAATCTTTTTTTTTCTTTTTGGAGGGGGGAAGATAGGGCAATTGGAGTTAAGTGACTTGCCCAAGGTCACACAGCTAGTTTTGTGTTAAGTGTCTGAGGTTGGATTCAGAGCGGGTGATCTATTCATTGAGCCATCTAGCCCCCCGCTCCGTATTCATCTTTTTAATGATACCTATGACTTCCCTTGGAAACTGTAGACTCACTCTGACAAAACCCAGAGACTACTAGCCCTTCTCAATCAAGCCACAAATATTCAAGCTCTGCATAAGGCATAGAGGTACTACAAATGGCCTTCAAAGAAAATACTAATGCAGATATCAACTTTCCATACCACAGGGAATTCTACATTTTTAGTCTTCACTGTCATTACTTTGTGGGGTCCTTTGAATAGAGCTGGAAAAGGCCCATGAAAGGTTGCTGGGACTGGGGTTATGATCTTCAGGGCCTAGAGTGATCCCTAATCCTAGCTCTACCCCAATTTCTTACCTCTAGCATGGTGACATTCTGCTTCTGTTAAATTGATTCTAGACTCTTCTCGGGTATATTTGTCTTACATGGATCCATGTAGTCCAGAATTGTAGCAGAAGATAGATTGAACTCTTTGCCTGCACTCCCTAGGCTCTTTTCCCATACTGGGCCACCAAGACCCTTTTACTCTTCAGGACAGGTGGCTCTGCTTTCCGGTTTGTCTTTCAGCTGATTTGGCCAAAGGTTCATCAGCAAGGTGTGGTTGAACTGAAAAGACCCCTTTTGGTTTCAAAGGCCCATAACTGAGATGCTGAGATGTTCTGGGACCATGTAGGTCCAGCTTTTGTCACTTTTGACTTCTTATTTTGGCTTCTATTTTTCCTGACAGGGTATTTCAATCAGGAATTTGAAAAAAAATTCAAGAGGATAAGGTAATTCAAGGAGTCAATGCAGTATAAAGAACAAAATAAACAATTTAACATCAATTAAAAAAAAACTTTACTGTAAGGGCTTAGCAAGAAATCACAGGCGAGAACAAATTCCCAAAGTAAGAGCTTGAAGAAAACTTTTAATCATCTACTGGTCACAAGAAATGCAACAAAAGGCAGATTCGATCAAATAAGAAACTGAAAAATTGTGCATCATTAATATGATGGGTTTCTGAGTCCTAACTCAGAACAGTTACTTTAAGGTAAGTGGCAAACCATATCTTCTTCACAAAACTAGAAAATGATGGAGCCAGATAAAATCCACAATTGTTCTAAATACTTCACATTGAGACATACATTTCTAACAATTATGTAAACATAATTTGCTAACAATAAAATCTACAATTGTTCTCAAATATTTTAACTTGACACGTAAATTCCTAACAATTTCACCATCTTCCTACAATATGCAAACCTGATCCTATTTTTTCTTAACAAAAGGTAACACATACCTATTACCAAAAGAGAAGAATACCACTCTTATAAATATAGATCAAATATATTATTTTGCACATGGTACAAAGCTTTAGCCAATTGTGGAACTCTAAAACTCAACAAATATTTGTAAGAGAACTGTTAGCTGAGTCAAAAGGTTGTGCTAAAAAGTCCCAGTGGTATAATGAACAATTTAGTATCTATGAAGTTTTTATAGAACAGTTTGCCCCAAAACACTATAATGTTGGTTGACTGATTACTTCAAAGCCTTTGACTCAGTTCCACACTCATGGCTGAAAATTTATGAAATAAACATAAAGTGACAATGTTAGAGTTTTTGGTACCCACATGTAATCTAAAACATGTCATCAACACAAACATGTCAGAATCAATTGGTACAAAGGATGGATTTTATCAGGGAGATAGTTTAAAGCCATTGTGGTTCTGTCTAGTAGGAGTGTGCTGGAACCGATTTGAGGGAGCCAACTGTTAAATTTTAATGCAAGCATTTCACCTTGGAAATCAGTAAATTCTGTGCATAATGACTTGATTTGTTGTTATGTTGATTGTCTGGACTGAAGAAAATTATAAAAAAAAGTGTTAACAAGAACGCAGATTAAATTTAGACACATATCATTTATACATTTTTTTTTCAAGGAGGCAGTAAACATTTACCAGCACAACCTTACTGTCAAGTATCTCCTAAATAGAACTGTCTGACTTCCAAATTAAAGAGGGAATCAAAGGAAGCATCTTATAAAACACTTGATTTTATGGATGACATTGAGCCATGTAGTATCACCAAAAACCAAAATAAACTGTTCCTTCATCCCATGGAATTGTTCTCCAATAACATTTAAATGTCACTTAGAAACTGTGAGTATAAAGTTCTTTTTTAAAATCTTAGATTAAAGAGTTAGTTTTATTTTTTTAATTAATAGTCTTTTTACTTTTTCTTATTACATGTAAAGAAAATTTTCAACATTCATTTTCTGAAAGACTTTGTATTCCAAATTTTTCTCTCTCCAAAGAGGGCAAGCAATTTGATAAAGGTTAGAGTATAAAATTCTTAATTTATAACAAAGAAAGATAAAGGCTGAAGTCTTCCAAATTGAATCTGGAGGCTACATTGAACTAATGGATAAAGATAATATTGATTATTAATAATTAATTATTAATTAATAATACATTGATATTTTTCAGATGAGACATATTGATCATAAGATATCAAAGATAAGGCCATGGCTGAACATATTGGGCTGCTAGGTGGCAGAATGGATAGAACACCAGGCTTGGAAACTGCAAGACTCATCTTCATGAACTCAAATCTGGCCTCAGACATTTACTAGCTATGTGATCCTAGACAAGTCACTTAACCCCTGTCTGAATAATGAAATGATAAATCACTCCAGTATCTTTGCCAAGAAAACTGCCAAAAAGGGGTCACAAAGAGTTGGAAACAACAAAAATGTTCCAAGATTCACTAGCGTCTGTAATGTAATATCAAGCAAAGGCAACTTCCCAGGTTCAAAATACCAGCATAGGTGCTCTCTATTTTATTCAGTAACAAACCCAGAACAGAGAAGATCAAAACATGACATCATTCAAAATACAGTATTTACTAAGTATGATTAAATAATCTCCAAGTACTACCCCACCCCAGGACTTTCCAATCATTCAATCAATTACAAAGTCTCTGTTCCAAATACTTCTCCACCCCTAGGCTATACCTTAATTAAGTCCACCACAAAGCCCCTCTTCTCAAATGGAGATTAGTTTCCAAACATAAGTAAAATACATTCATTTGCTCAACCATAGAACACAAAAAGGTCAAAAGTTCCCCACCCCTGGATCACAATTGAATCTACCCCAGAGTTACATCAAGTTTAAACACAGCACTTAATACCCAAATGGAGGTCTTTTCTTCATCTTGACACGAGGCAAGTTCTCAGCAATCTTAGTTCCTGGAGAGACAAGGCTTAGCAAGGCCATAAGATACATTGCCAGTCCCTTCATGAATTTATCCTCTGTCTGTAGAACAGTCCTAGAACCCCTGAACACATTAGCAAAGCCCTCTCCCAGGATTTCTGTAAACATACAACAAGAAAATCCTTCTTCAGGGCTTCTGAACCAACAGAAAGGCTCCCAGACCCCTGCAACAACAGCACTGTCCTTCACCAGTGGACAGTATTCATTCTGTCTGCCGGACAGTCTCCAGACCCCTGCAACAACAGTACTGTCCCTCACCAGTGGACAGTATTCACTCTCTGTCTGCAGGACAGTCTCAGGCCTTCTTAACCAAATGCCAGGTTCCAGGACTTCTTCAACAGGACAGTCTTTCACCAGTGGACAAATCTGGCAAAATAACATCAAAACAGACAGACAAAGTACCAGCAAAACAGCCATGTCTCCTCAGTCCTTGGCAGCTCAGGGGGCAGGTCTCAAAAGTCCAGGGCAATTCAAAGCGGCCACCAGCAATCTCTTAGTCTCTCCCTCTCCACGAGGTGCTGCTTCCAAAAAGAACTTCCGCCTCTCTCTTGTCTCTCCAAATCTACATCACCAGCTCCTCCCACTTCAGGACTTTCTTTTCACATCAACAAGCCCATCCCACAGGTGGGATTAACAAACTCTGGGTTTTAATACAATCAATTTGAAAACCAAGCCAATGCAGGGGAATCTTTAATTGCCATTACTATCACAGCGTCTTATATTCAAAGCTTAATGGGAGCATGTTAAAATCTATCAACATCTCCAAAATACTAATTTTGCTATATACTTGCAAAATGACAAAATGGGAGATGACATTCGAAAAGTACTGTCACCAAAACCCATACAACATTGACAAAACTCAAGGTCCATTACCCTAAGACTGCTTTAGAAAGATAAACACTTCTTTTCCAAAAAAGGAGAAAGAGGATTGTTAAGCATACATCTTATATACATCTTTATAACCTGATAAACATGTCAAAAACCTACAGAAATTCTTTTATAACAAGTGGAAACCACTTCACCAAGCAATGGTAATAGCTGATAATGGGGATGTGCCATTGTATTTGTCAAATATAGCAAAAAGTGGTCTGCGTCTGGATAAAGTCTATGAAATAGCTAAGATTCGGGATTGGAATAACAATACTTTTTATAAGTGAGATCTTCATGAACTCAAACAATAGCTGACAAAAGTAGACAAAATAGATATTTTACTGATTTATTTCTGGAAATGGAGTGGTTTTGGATGGGGATTTGAACCAGGTCATTGCCACAAGAAATTACTAAAGGAGATTTACCTGGAGGAACCTGGATTTAGTAGTAAATGTTGGTTATGCAAGGAAATAATAGAAGCTATGCAACTTACAACTTGAGGCTGTAGAAATTTAATAACTACCAAATACTTTGAAAGATATGTAGCTATAAACATATGTATCTTTCATATGTGTTCTATTTCAGAAGCTTACTTTCTATCATTGATTGAGAATGACAAATCTCGATACTTAAAATTCAGACCTCAAAATATCTTGGAGAACTCAACCAACAAACTTTACTGGAGACAGATCATCATTACAAACCAAACTGTCTCACACAATTACCTGGGCATAATATTGCACACACAAAAACTTAAGACCAACATTTGTAATAGATGTCATCGTGCCAAATATTCATAATCGCCAGACTACCAGGAATGAAAATCTACCCAAATAGAGAAATCATACAGAAACAGGATTATGTGCGTCATCACAGTTGACACGCTCCCCATTGTTGATTACCAGTGAGGCAAGACACATGCTCTCGATCCTGCCACTATTGCATTGGATGCACTTTATTATGTGCATTCAGTTACAATAACCAATTATTTTATCAACTTCTGCAATAATCCACACATAGAACATGAAGAATAAAATAATAATAATAGGATTGAAACATATCCAACAACAGTTTCTATTTTAACCTCATCAAAAAAGAAGAGCTAAATAATAACCGTAATAACTAACGTTTACATACCATATTAAGAACTGAAAAACACTTTACATACTTCAATTTAATTTGATCCCTTAACCTTATGGATTGAGTCTAGAGATATCATTGCACTCATTTTCCAGATAAGGAAACTGAGGCTCAGAGAGGTTAAATGATTCATGTAGAGTCACACAATATATGAGGCAGGTAAGGTGGCACAGTGGAGGGCCAGATTTGGAGTTGGAAAGAAAGACTTATAATCTGGCCTGAGACACTTACTAGCTGTGTGACCCTGGGCAAGTCACTTAACTCTGCCTCAGTTCCTCCTCTGTAAAATAATCTAGAGAAGGAAATGGGAAACCACTCCAGTATCTTTGCCAAGAATACCCCAAAAGGGGTCGTGAAGAGTCAGACAGGACTGAAAAACAACAACAATTTCTGACTCCAAATCAAGCAATTAATTTATTGCCCCACAAAAAGGAAAATTATCTTCAGACCATGAGTGTGGAAAATACTGATATAAATACGCATGATAGTAAGGCTGCTCGTATGAGTAACTTACACTTTGAAATATCAGTGCATAGATCCTTCTCCTCCAAGGGAAAAATTTTTCAATGAATCTCTGCAATGCTAAAATAGCCTTAGTTTGACCTGTTATTCCAAAAACAGACATACTCAATTATAAACTTCCCGGACAGACCGTCATAAATACAGCCCTTGGCACCACTCACACCCTTGCTGTGACCCTGTAGAGCACTTCCTACCAATCAGAACTTTTAGTTGGTGACATCATCATGCTCCTTGGGAATTTCTCCCAATCAGTGATGCTCTCTTAGTCCCAAAGTAAAGAGTCCTAATGTCATTCCCACTACATGTGCATAGAAAGACAGCTGGTATAGAGGAGAGCTCAGGGTTTAGAACCAGAGAATATGGATTCCTGACTTAGTAACTGTATAACCTTGTCACTAGGCCTCAGTTTCCTCATTCATAAAATCGGAGAAATAGCATCTTCCCTATCTGACAGACTAGTTTCCAGGGTCATATGATATGATGTGTATGAAAATGCTTGGTAAGGTTCTATGTAAATCTATGTATACATAACTAGTTACTCCTTGATCCATCGGAGAAGGAAATGGCAAACCACTCCAGCATCTTTGCCAAGAAAACCCCATGGACAGCATTGGTGTGATATGGTCCACAGGGTCACAAAGAGTTGGACTCAACTGAAGAACAAGAAGTCACTAAGTAAATAAGGCACAGTGGATAGAGTACTGGACCTGAAATCCGAAAGACCTGATCAAATTCAAATCCCATCCCATACACTTACTGCGTAACCCTGGACAAGTCTTCGAATCTCTCTTTGCCTCTGTTTCTCTGTCTGTAACCTCGGGTTAATAATAGCCCCTACTTCACAGAATTGTTAGAATCAAATGAGATCATGCAGCTCACTTTGCAAACCTTAAAGTGTTGCACAAACATTAGCTCTTATTATTTAAAAAAAATTGCTTATAGTTGTTATTTTCCTTATTGTGAAAGGGCATTCTCCTCTTCTTTCCAAACCTTTCAAGGTTACCATGGAAAGCTGTTTCTGGTCTCCTCTATCAGGGGAGGTGGGTATCCAGAATGCTCCTCTGTGGTCACAGCAGGAAGGAGGAGCTAGCTTGAGCTGGCTGGGGAGGGGGGTGTAAGCAGAGGAAGAGTTACTGTCCATAAATATCAGTGAAAGCAGACGAGGTTTATACGCTGCAAATAAAAAGAGAGGAAAGATTAGTCTGGAGCTCTGCTGGAGCTTGTTTATTTGTAAATGTTTGGATTTTGAGTCTGGTCACACTCTAAAAACTGTTCAGATAATCACAGGAATTACAGATGGAAAAGATCTATTAGGTCCTCTCATCTAGTCCCTTGCCTATAGAGGTTTACTCTCTACACAATTCTCTCCAGCATTCCATCCAACCTAGTTTTAGAGGTCCCCAAGGACTGTGCTTCCCCCATGTCCCTCAGAAGGCAATTCCAAAATTCATAAGCAGGAATGTGTGCATTCCTGCATAGACTTAGGACGAGGCCTGGGTGGGGGTAGATTTTTAATTATCTAAAGCACTGAACAGCAGTCTGGCATCATAAAAAAATTGCTGAGGGCCCTCTCTCCCCCCCCCCACTCTTTCCCACCAACACACTCCCTCCAGTGCCTCCCTCCCAACTGTGAGCCATGATACTGGTGTGCACCAACCCTGTGGCAGGATTGCAGATCCCAATGAGTCCTGCCAGGCAGTATGACTGACACAGCTCAGCGGGGCGGGCTGTAGGCCCTGGTGTCAGCCCACATGCCCTAAGTAAATGCACCAGAGGAAGCAACTCACTAATATAGACAGTTTTCAGATTTCATTGGAACTGCCTAAATTCTATACAGTTTGCAAAAGTCACATTGTTTGTCCCTATACTTAATAGCGCCCCTTAAGAGCTGGGAGAAAATGAGAAAATTGCTACCTGATCTTACCTGTGCAGGTTGGTAGACAAACTCTTGGCTAGTGATTGATCAGGGAGCAGTGCTAAGACAATAACTGCCTGCTGTGATTCAGGAACACAATAACTCAGAAACGACAGCATCCATTTGCCATCATTACCACCACTACCTATTCCCAAATTTGGAAAAAGTGAATGACCTGCTTTCCAAGACCCAGAACCAAGGTTCGTGCCAAGGAACTGCTCCATCACTCCTAGGAGCTAGCTCAGGTATTCGGAACGACAGTCGTACAGGCAAAAGGCTCAAACAAACCAACCCTATAAGACAAGGTTTAAAAGGCTTGTCTTAAAGGTTGAAGATCTGAGTTTGAGCCCCTGGGTCATCACTTCCTATCTATGTGACCTTGGGGCAAGTGAATTCATCTCTATTATTCTCAGTTTCCTCACTTAAAAATGTAGTTAATAATACAGCCTCTCCTCCATCAAAGAGTTGTTATGGGACTCAAGTGATATGTGAACGCACTTTCAGAACTATAACCAGGGTAGGGCAACTGGGACTTTGTCTCTGAGTTGGAAATTTCACAAGTGACCCATAGAAAGTTGTATGAGGTAAATTTCCTCTCTGGCCCAGCTCCTCCAATAACAGCAGAAGAAAGAGGGCCCTTCTGTCCTTGTCCAACTCTACCCTGACTCTTCCTTAGCACTAGCATTTTTGTGAGGGCAAAAAACCTTGGAGTATCCTAACTGCTAAACCATGGCCCATGCCATGCCTCTTTACTCCCCACAGCCAATCATTCATTAATATAGAAATATTTATGACTTACAGTCATAAAATCATATGTAATATTTCCAATTCATTAGGACACTAAGGAAAAATTCCATTCACTCTCAGTTTCCCTCTGTCTGTCATATACATACTTTACATACATGAACACACACACTTACTTACTATTACCATGGGACCAAGAACTAAAGAACTGACCAGTTTCCAAATGCACAGTGTTCCATTTGGCCATTGGCATCTCAGTGAATGATGTCCCCTTGCTAATTACTTTAAGCTCTACATTAAGTAAGTTTGGTGTTTATTTGATATTCTAACTCTGCAGTCAAATTTAGGCATCTCGAGAATTTTTATTTAGTTCATAAACTTCCTGGAGTTAAGTTGATCATTCAGTCTTAAAATGAGGAAACAGTGAGCAAATTCTTTGTCCTCCACAATAGCAAAGGGAGGTGTGGCCCCCTGTGCACAATCCCTTACATGTATGGTGGGGAAGGGGGGAAGGACTGCTTAGACGACTCACTTACCTTTTGATGTCCTTTGTTTGTCTGAGTGTAAACTAACAGGTCTCCTTGATTACCTGAGCTTTTTTTTTTTTGCTTTTTGGAGAGCAATTGGGGTTAAGTATCTTGCTCAAGGTCACATGGCTAGTTGTGTGTTTGTGTGTGTGTGTGTGTGTGTGTGTGTGTGTGTGTGTGTTAAGTGTCTGAGGTGGGATCTAAACTCAGGTCCTCCTGACTCCAGGGCCAGCGCTCTACTCACTGCACCACCTAGCCTTCCCAACCTGAGCTTTTTTACTAAGCAGAAGGCAGCACCCATCCACCTGGCTTACTTGATCAAGGGAAATACATCCTCTACAAACAGTTCATCATTCAGTTTTTGAAAAGACTGATTCACTCTCTTAGTTAGATATCCCCTGCCAAGATAGGGATGCTCTCCGAACGGCTATTTTTCAAAACAACTAGTCCAATCAATGAGCTCTCTAAAGTATCAGCTAACTTTCCACACACAAAAAAATTCAGTTCCACAGTCACCAACTGTTCCTATATGTCAACTGTCTAAATTGCAAGTGTACACCATTGGTCATAAAGGTAAACAAGTGAGAGATTATGGATGGTTTAGGGTTACTTTTCAGCGTTCCTGGGGAAATAACTCAAAAAAGTGCATGTTATGGATAGATAGATAGTCTATAATTATATATGCAGAGTCTATGGGCTATAGTCTTACTGACTATAATATATATATGTATATGTACATATGTGTGTACAGACATATATTTGCCAACTTAATTTCATGTATAAAAATGACCTTAGCTTATTATATATACACTATATGTGTGTATGTATATAAATTTTTGCTGACTTGATTTCACTTATGAAAATGGTCCTATTCACTCATCAGTAACAAATACCTATTGAGTTGTTTCCCCAGGAACAGAGTATGGCCAAAATCAAGGTTTGTGCCAAAGATTTTCTTGCTCACCTATGATAACTAGTTCATGTATTTTGAAGTACAATAATAATATGTGTATATATCTATGTATACACACAATGAATGTATGTTTATATGTGTACATATACCTATATGCATGTGTGTTCACATGTGTATATATGTATTGTGTCCATACATGTGTGCTCAGTACTGTAGTAGACATAATAGAAGACATAAAAAGAAATAGATCTCCATTCCCCTCAAGGAGAGTACAGTCTTGTTGGAAAAGTAAGAATTAAGTGATGAAACAATTACCGTAGAAAACAACACAAGACAGTGTCCATATGTGCTGATTATAAGTGGTTTAGGAATTGAGAGAAGGGGAAAATAAATGGAAACTGAAGTAATAGTTGAATGTCTCTTTGACAGAGATAAGACTTTGATGGATCTTTGAAGGATTGGTTGGATTTGAGAGAGGATAGGGACACATTTTTATTTTGCAACCATGTGAAGGACTCAAATGTGAGTGTTAATTCAGGGCATGTAAGCAACTCAGGTGAAGTGTGTAAGGGGGAAGTCTCAGGCATGATCATTGATTGCACTAGAAAACTACAATGAAGTTTTCTGCCCACATCAAAGTCACATGGAACCAGTGCAGACCTGTAGCCAAATGGACATGGAAATTTTATCATACCGTATGTCTCCCCACCAAATAACATGACTGAGGGACCTTTTTCTCATTTCCTCTTTACCACCCTGTAATGAAAAGAAGATAATCAAGAACAAAAGTATTGTTTAGTATTTGCCTTGATGTCAGAATGGAGACAAGTTATGTTTTTTCCTTTTGCTTTGATTTATGACACTCGATATATTAGGTATTAATGAAGCTGACGGCTTTACGTTGTTTATATTAGGAACATGACTCTGATCAGATCTCCAGCTGAGAGGACTGGAATGCATCTTTTCCTCTTTTTTTGGCTGCCAAGTTGAGGTTGAGTGAGCGTACAATGTATGTTGATTTTCTGTTGTGTATGGCTTTTATTTAAGGGTTCTTTTAATGAGAAACAGTATCCAGTGAACTTTTCTTACAGAAAATCCCAAGAGATGAAGGAAACTATGTGTTACCAGTGGGATTTAATTCTGGGCATCTTTCCTGATTGAACCTCTTCCCTCCCCTCCTCCCCATCCCTCCACCTCCCATGCATAAACTCAGACTCAGACATGCTTAATTTGGAAGCTCCCTTGGTCCTGTTTATGTCACTTGGGACCAGTATCCTCAGTGGCTCTCCCTCTGAGCAAGTTATACTGTTTGGTGAAGAGACGGAGTAGGAGGATGAGTAAAAAAATAGGAAAAAAGCAGAAAGAAATTTCTAAAGGACTGGCTTATATCCTGTGCTCCCCTAGGCCAAATGAGTCCCTAGCTTTAGCCTTTAATGCCAAACGAAAGTGTTCTTATTTTATTCTAGAAGCAATAAACAGCTACTGAATCTTCTTGAGTAACAGAATGTGATTTGGCAGCTACATGAAGTGCAGAATAGATTCAGGAGAAACTAGAGTCACAACAATTAGGAGGAATTAAGATATTCCGTGATTTTGGAAAGGATTGGACTATAGGACCTCTAAGATCCTTCTGAGTAAGATCCCAAGATTCTCTGATTGAACAGGAAATAGCCCAGTACTACACCTGTAAAGTGGAATATAGTGATAAGGAACAGAGATTGACTAGGGTTGGGGAGGGGGGTAAAAAAGAGGAGCTGGGGTTCAGATGAAGGTCTGGGAAAAAAGGGCTGACATTCTGCAGTAAATGTGAACACATGAATGGAAACCCACAATTCCTTTGGGCCTAAGATTTCAATCTTCACCAATGTAGATTTCAATTTCTTCCCCTTCATACATTGACCCACCTGAGATACTCAATGATTAATTTTGTTGATCAGTTTAAGGGTTCCTGAAACTTTGCAGTCCCAAGCAATCCATTCAATTAAACAAGCAGTTGAATTATGAACAGCAATGACAAAGCACAGAACAAAAATGACAAAATCTCTGTTCTCAAAGGGCTTAGATTCTAACTCAAGGAAACAACATGTGTGCAAATAAGTAAACACAAAATATGGACATGACAAATAAAAAGCAAAAGGGGGGAGGGATGTGCTATTAATAGCTGGAGGAATCAGGTAATGCATCTTTAAGAAGTAACACTTGAGATGAGCCTTGCACAGAGCTAAGGATTCCATGTTTTGGAGGTAAGGAAGGAGAACGTTCCAGACAAAGGTACAGAGGCAAGAGATGAAATGTGGTGTTAGATGAAGGGCAAATAGGCCAGTTTATTTGAATCATAGAATATTTGAAGGGGAGTAAGTGAAAATTGGTCAAGAAAAACAGATTAGAACCACATTGTGAAGGGTTTTAATGTCAAAACAGAGGTATTTTTATTTCATTCTAAAAGCAATAGAAAGCTACTGAATCTTCTTGAGTAGCAGAATGACATGGCCTGTGCCTTCAGAATATTAATTTGGCAGCTACATGAAGGGCAGGTTTAGGGGAGAGACTAGAACTGGGATGGGAAACCTGGGGCCTTGAGGTCTTAAGTGGCCTTCTAGGTCCTCAAGTGTAGCCCTTTGACCTTATTTGACTGGATTCAATCAAAGTACTTCACTTGAGGACCTAGAGAATTACATGTGACCTTGAGGTTACAGGTTCCCCACCCTGGGACTAGAGTAAGAAAGACCAACTAGAAGGTTATTTCAATAGTACAGACAAGGGATGATGAGAGTTTGAACTGGAAGATTGGACATATAAGTAGAGAGAAGGAGACTCCCCCTGAAAGGGGAACACATTCAGGATTTGAGGATGGTCAGCACAAAGGCCTGGAGAGGTGAGATGAGTGATGCATATGGGACACAGAAAACTATTCTGTTTACACCATAGAGCTCAGCAAGGGGGTTACAATATAGTACAAGTGACAAAAACAGGTTTTGGTCAGGTTTCAAAAACAAGGCAACAATGAACAAGAATTAATTAAGTTTCAAATGCCAAGCACTGTACTAAATGCTTTGGATACAAACACATGCCAGAAGAAGACAATCCCTGCCCTCAATGAGCTTACATTTTATTAGAGGAAGAAAACAGGCAAGGGAGTAGGGAGGTATCAACATGGCAGACTGGTCTAGAAGTCTTGAGAGTCAAGAAAGTCAGAGAAAATGAAGAAAGGCTAGTCTGGGATTCTCCCCAAAATGGAAGCCACAGAGGACCATCATCAGTGGAAAAAGGAGACCAGTACAGTAGGGTAGAAGGATATTTTAGGGTGAGTAGACCCCAGATGCTGAAAATAGTTCCAGCTCAAAATGGCAGCTCAAAGAGGAAGAAGGAGAGCCGGGAGGGGAAATAAAAGGCTATAAAACCAAAAACAAAGAAGTTTATATTTGATCTTAGAGACAATAGGGGACCGCTGGGATTTATTAACAAGGCAATGACATGGTCAGACTGAAAATAAGCTGCCAGTTTCACCATTTTGCCCACACTCAGCCCTAAATGCGAAGAACAGCAGCAACAGCCATCCACGTTCTTCAATGCCAAGCAAGCTTTCCATAACTGGGATTCTGCCCTCCATCCCATGTTTTAAGAATCAAAACCTACCTTTGATTCATTGCTCAGTGATGTACTTGACTAGTTTCAGTTTACAGAAAGTTTTTTATTATTCTCAGATTGTCATTTTGAGGCCACGGTTTCTAATTGAATGTTCCAGAGGGGAATATTTCTAGTATTTGGTTTTGAACTTTTGCTTTATATTATAACCAATTAAAATATCACTAACCACAGAATACACTTTCCTTTTCTTCAGCTATCACCCCCAACAGAGAGAAAGAGGTTTGAACTTCATAATGTTATTTTCCATGCTGTTCCCACTCAAATAATGAAAAAGGAGAGGTTTTAAACTTCTTTTAAAACTTTATGACAACCCCATTTATTTTTCCCTGTTTCTTGTTATTCATTGGGCAGAATTTATAAAATATGCTTTCTCTCCAGTATTCACATCAAAACTCCTTGTATGAGATAAATCTGGGTCACTTTCTATGTGACTGAAAACCAAGCTACAGAGGATGGTTTTTAAAGATGATACAGACATATGGATAAAAGATGCCTGGCAGCCAGCTGACTGTTCCCTCACTTAGATGGGACTGGTTACATGAAATTTCCTTAGTAGTCCCATCAGAAAATATACGCTGAATGACTAATCAACTCCTGCCAGGTGGCACAATTGATAGAGCACTAGACTTGGAGTCAGGAAGTCCTGAGTTCAAATCTCCCTTCAGATTCTAGATGTGTGATCCTGAGGAAATCACTTAGCTTTTTTTTGTCTCCATTTCCTCAACTGTAAAATGGGGTGTCACAATAGCACATACCTCCCAGGGTTGTTGTGAGAATAAAATGAGATTATATTTATAAAGTGCTTAACACAGTATTTAATACATGCTTGTTTTTCTTCCTTCCTTCTTCTTCCTAGGCAGAAGTATAAGATGCCAGGAATGGGGAGGAAAGTGGGCACTAGTACTAGGGATTCTTTTTACTGTTAACTTGGAAGTCAGTCAGTCATCAAACAACCATTTAGGATAATGCCACAGAATGTCTAAGTTGGAAGGGATCTCAGAGGTCAACAAGAAAAACCCCTATCTGAACAAAAATTCCCCCTCCAGCCCTAATTCTTAGGAAGTCTTTTCTTTCATCAAATTGGAAGTGGCTTCTCTGCAGTTACTCCTCATTACTTCTAATTTCCACCCCTTGGCTTAATGCAGAATGAGTCTCATCCTTCTTCTGTGTGATATGCCTTCAAATATTTAAATAAAGTTATTGTAGATCCTTCCTATTCTTCCCCAGGGTAAAATTTCTTAGTTTCTTCGATCAGTTATCTCATGTTATGGTCTCCAATCTTCTTACCATCTTTATTATCAACCCATGGATATTCTCTAGTTTGTCAATGTCCTTCCTAAGGTATGTTGAGGGGACTCCCCCATTTGGGTCTAATTAACTTACCCTGGGTTCTAAGTATTTTCGTGTCTGAAGTACAAAGCACAGTTCACAAGCCCACACCAATGTATTCTACCAGTTAATCATAAGTCCCACAGCTCATAGCAAAGGCATTTAGCTAAATAGCAATGTAGATCAAGTAATAACAGAACATTCCCAACTTAAACTTAAAACCTGAGCCCACTCTTCTGTAAAACATACATATATTTGGTGGGGAGAGTAGATTTGACAGAAGGTGTGTGTTTGGCATCAACATTTGGGGGAACACATGTGACCAGGGTACCTGCTTAAAGGGATTCGCCCTGAAGGGTGAAAAAGAATCCCTGGTACTAGTGCCCGCTCTGTGCCCCATTCCTGCCATCTTGTACTCCCTGAAGGGAGTAAAAATAGAGCACATGATGGAAGGGCTAATAATGTCCACTATTATTGTTAGTGGGGTGCTGTCCTTTTTGACCTTTCCCCAGTGAACTGTTGCTTTCTATAGCCCCTTTTACATTGCATCTCAGCTGTTTCCTGGTAGGTATTATACTGATACTCCGAATGTCTGTTAATTGACTTTTTCATTCACCTACACGATCTGATAGAAGTGCAGTGGTTAATAAGCCTCTCTCCCATTGGAGAGGAAGAAAGAAGGCCACGACACACGTTCTTCAACTCTAGTCTCCTTCTGTGTCTGTATTCCTCAGTTGAGCTGCTAGTTTAAGAACCACCTCTAATTCTATTCTCCACCTACTGAAAGTGCTTTGATTATTAAACTTTTCTCCATGGCTAGAAATCCACCAACCCCAAAGCAGTATTTATTACTGTGCTAGGCACTGAGGATACAAATTCATAAAATAAAAGTTCTTCCTTTCAAGCAACTTATATTCTATTGGGTTAGACAATATGTATGCATATTTATACCTAATATATAGAAATAAATAAAAGGTAGTTAGAGATGGAGAAAGACCACCAGCTTTTGGGAGCATCAGAAAAAGCTTTATATGGAAAGTGGTTTTTAAACTGCCTCTCAAAGGAAGTAAGGAATGCTATGAGGCATCGGTCAGGAGGGAGCTCATTCCTGGCATCAGGGACAATTAATGGAATCAGAGATGGCAGATTGGATCTAGGCTCTGCTATGAAATATGTTAGTTATCCCTCCTAGATTTGTATAATATACAAATTAAGTACTTATTAGATATCTGACAATATGCCCATCTGTCTCACTGGTACTTAAGAAGGCAGACAGACAGCTAGGTAAGAAAGTTATAGATTTATCCTGTGGTTGGCTCTAAGTATACCAGTGAAGAAAAGCAAAGAGTAAGGGATTAAAAGGTCTGAAAGCAAGACAGCATCTAATACAGGTCATGTAAAGATATAAAAGGCGTGGGACTTGGACTCTGCCTTTAAGGGGCTAGCTTGGAATATAGTCTTGAAGGGATCAGTAAGAAAAGAAAAAAAAAGACCCAACTGGAATCCCTTCCATTCCCAGATCCCATGATGCTATGAGGCATAATGACTCTCCTTTCTGTGTTTCATTAATTCTTAAGACTAACTAGTTGAAGAATGGAATTGCTCCAGCCTAGTCTTCCTCAATATCTGTGGGACCTCCTCCCTCTGATCAGACTAGTGATAACTGGAGTCAATAGGTAAATAGGCAAGGAGATTTTTACCCCCAAAATCTCTCCTGTAACACCTTCGTGAATTCTGCTGCACATTTCTACCCTGCAGAGTCTCCTCTTTGTTGTCTCTTGGTATTGCTAGGCTCCTCCCAAGATAAGCTTATGGGAAATTTCCTACAAAAAGTCTTTCCTGATCCTTCCAGTTGTTTGTGTTCTCCCCTACCCAGGATTATTTTCAACCTATTTTTAATCTAGATCATTTACATATATGTATATGTATTGTTTCCCCCAATAAAATAGAAGTTCCTTGAGGAAAGGGAATTTTTGGTTTTGTCTTTGTGTCCCCAATATCTAGCACGGTACCTGAAACTTAGTAGGCATATGCTTAATCAGTCTATTAAATAAGTAGATGAGAGCCTGGAGCCATGAGTGGATAAAGCCCCAGGGAGAGAGAGAGAGCTAAGAAGACAAGTTAAAATCCTGCTTCAGATACTTACTGTCCATGTGACCCTGGACAAATCACTCAGTCTTTCTGTGCCTCAGTTGTCCTTCCCTACAAAAAAAGAGGGTTGGATTCTGTGGTCTCTAAGATCCTTTTTGTCTCTAAATCAACTATCCTGTGAATAAATGTGATAGAGTCAAAATGTTATTGAATTCTGAATCAGAGGACCTGGGTTTAAGCCTTGGCCTTACCAGTTACTAGCTGTGTGATTTTGAACAAGTACCTTAACCTCTCTGAGATTAAGGTCCCTCATTTGTAAAAGAAGGGCATTCATACCTACACTCCCTACCTCCTGGGATTGTTATGAGTGAAGTGCTTTTAAAACATTTTAAGGGCAAATATACGTGTGAGCTACTATTATTACTGTAGTCTCTAAGCTCTTTATCATTGTACTGTTCTCAGCTGGACAGAATTCTGAAAATGATTGAATATCCAGATAGGAAAAGTAGCTTTTTTCTAGGCCAAGAAACAACCTTTTCTGTAGGTGGGCATGGAGAGCTAAGCACTCAGACTCCCCAAACTCCCCCACTGACATGCCAATATTCTTCAGGAACCATCCTGAGGGGGAGAAGCTGTCCAATTGAGGTCTTGGCCTCCGTGCTTTGAATGCCAACCACCATGTTCAGTGGCACCAGTTTTGATGTGAACTAGGAACTGAACTGAGACCATCAATTCATTTTACATAAACCATGAAACAGCCAACAGATGGCAAGTCATTAGACTTTTACTCACTACTGACTTGGCCTGGATTTGAATCCGTGACCTCCAGGTAAAGGGCTTTGTGCTGCAGCAGTAATGGCCTATGTTATCTCGGGGAGCCCCAATCAGCTCTTTATTAACTTAACCCTTTCTGGTATGCTGGGAGTAGGGCCCCGAATGAAGGGCTCTCTGTGAAGCTAATCCAAACGAAAGGGAGCCTTGACCTTGCATACCTTCAGGAAAGTGACCGTTGCTCTTAGTTGAAAGGCTGTGACATTTTTAAAGATAGTCCATTTACGTGTCATTGTAGCCCTGTGGAAAACAAGTTTTATCACAATTTCACTTGTTATATTCATCATTTACTTAGGAACAAACAATCAAACTTGTTTATATGTGAAAAACCAGAGATCAACAACAGTTCTGTAGCTACCACATAGCACTTGGAAGATATTATCTCATTTGTTCCTCACAACACCTCTGTGAAGAGAGAGCTATTATTACTCCTGTTTTACAGATTAAAAAAGGGAGAACCTGAACAGCATCTTTCAAGAAATTCTCAAGGAAAACCATATTGATATCTTAGAACCAGAAGTCAAAATGGTATTGAAAGAATCCACAGATCACCTCAGGAAAGAGATACCAAAATAAAAACACTAAGAAACATTATAACCAAATTACAGACCAGGTCAAGGAAAAAATACGGCAAGTAGCCAAAAAGAAACAATTCAAGTATTGGGGAGTCATAATCAAGATTACACAGAACTTAGCAGCTACAATATTAAAGGACTGGAGGCCATGGAACATGATATTCTAGAAGGCAAAGGAACTAGGATTACAACCAAGAATCACCTATCTGATGAAATTAAGTATACTTCAAGGGAAAAATTGGCCATTCAATGAAATAAAAACATTTCAAGCTTTCACAAGGAGAAGACCAGAATTGAACAAAAAAATTTATTTCCAATAACAGGACCCAAGAGAAGTCTAAAAAAGGAAAAAGAAAAAAGAAAATATAAGGGATTCAATGGAGCAGAACTGTCTACATCTCTACATGGGAAGATGATACTTGTTATTCTGTGTGTGTGTGTGTGTGTGTGTGTATGTGTGTGTGTATATACACACATACACACAGAGGGTATGAGTATAAGGTAAATGTGAGGGAATGACATAAAAAATGAGAAAGAGGAGTACACTGGGTGCAGAAAGAGAGAGGTAGAATGGGGTAAAATATTTCACATGAAGAGGTACAAGAAACCTATTAGAGTAGAGGGAAAGATGGGAGAGTGGGTAATGGGCATAACTTGAACCTTACTCTCATCAATATTGACTCAAAGAGGGAATAATATACACAAACAATTAAATATAGAAACCTGTCTTACCTGACAGGAAAGTAGGAGGGGAAGAGATTAAGTAAAGGAGAAGCTGGTGGGCAGGGAGGACTGAAAAAAGAGGAAGGCAGGCTGGGGAAAGGCTGTGGACAGAAGCAAAATACTGTCAAGGAGGGAAAGGGTAAAAAGAAAAAGGACAAACAGGAGTTAAAAATAGGATGGAGGGAAATACAGTTAGTAATCATGACTGTGTATGTGAATGGGAGGAACTCTCCCATAAAACAGAAGCAGATAGCAGAGTGGATCAAAAACCAGAATTCTACAATATATTGTTTACAAGAAACACACTTGAAGCAGAGAGACACACACAGAGTAAGGGTAAGGGGTTGGAGAAGAATCAACTATGCTTCAGCTAAAGTTAAAAAAAAAACCCAGGGGTAGCAATCCTGATCTCAGACAAAGCAAAAGCAAAAATAGACCTTATTGGGCAGCTAGGTGGCACAGTGAATAGAGCACCGGCCTTGGAGTCAGGAGGACCTGGGTTTGGGTCCGGCATCAGACACTTAACACACACAAAAAATAGCTGTGTGAGCTTGGGCAAGTCACTTAACCCCAATTGCCTTCCAAAAAGAAAAAAAAATAGACCTAATTAAAGGAGTTAAGGAAAGAAACTACATCTTGCTAAAAATTTACCATAAACAATGAAGTAATATCAATATTAAACATATATGCACCAAATGCTTTAACATCCAAATTCTTAATTTTTTTTTTTGCTTTTTGTAGGACAATTGGGATTAAGTGACTTGCCCAAGGTCCCATGGCTAATTTTTTGTGTGTAAAGTGTCTGAGGCCAGATCTGAACCCAGGTCCTCCTGACTCCAGGGCCATTGCTCTATTCACTGTGCCACCTAGCCACCCCTAAACAGTTTTTTGTTGTTCTTGTTTTTGGGGGGCAATTGGGGTTAAGTGATTGCCCAAGGTCACATGGCTAGTTTTGTGGTAAGTGTCTGAGGCAGGATCTGAACTCAGGTCCTCCCAACTCCAGGGCCACTGCTCTATTCACTGCACCACCTAGCCACCCCAAATTCTTAAATTCTTAAAGGAGAGATTAAGTGAGTTGTAGGAAGAAATAGATAGCAAAACTATAGTAGTGGAGGACCTCAAATGACCCCTAGTTCAGAACTTTGATAGAAGGGAAGAATTCACAACCATGCAGGAGACAGAGAGCATTATGAAATGTAAAAAGATAATTTTGATTATATTAAATTGAAAAGCTTTTGCACAAAGCCAAATGTAACCAAGGTTAGAAGGAAAGCAGAAAGCTGGAAAACATTCTTTACAGCAAGTGTCCGTGATAAAAGTTTCATTTCTCAAACATATACAGAGCTGAGTCAAACTTAATACAAGCCATTTCCCCAATTGATAAATGGTTAAAGGATATGAACAGGAAGTTTTCAGATGAAGAAATCAAAGCTATCTATAGGCATATGAAGAAAAACCACTTTGGACTAGAAACATGAAAATTAAAACAACTCTAAGGTACCACTTCATACTTATCAGATAGACTAATATGACAAAAAAGGAAAGGGAGAAATGTTGGAGAGGATGTGGCAAAATTGGGACACTAATGCATTGTTGGTGGAGTTGTGAACTGATCCAACCATTCTGGAGAGCAATTTGGAACTATGTCCAAAGGGCAACCAAATTCTGCATACCCTTTGATTGAACAATACCACCACTAGATCTATATCCCAAAGAGATCACAAACAAGGGAGAAGGACCTACATGTGCAAAAATATTTATAGCAGCACTTTCCATGGTAGCAAAATATTGGAAATTGAATGGGTGCCCATCATTTGGGGAATGACTGAACAAGCTGTGGTATATGAATGGAATGGAATACTATTGTGCAATAAGAAATTAACAAGTAGAGTTCAGAAAAACCTGGAAAGACTTGTATGAACTGATGCAAAGTGAAATGAGCAGAACCAGGAAAACATTGTACATGGTATTGGCAACATCGTTTGATGATCAACTATGGATGACTCAGTTTTTCTCAGCAACACAATGATCGAAGACAAGTACAAAGAACTCAGGGAAGAAAATGCTATCCACATCAAGATAAGGGACTGATGGACTCTGAGTGCAGATCAGAGCATACTTTTTTCACTTGCTTTATCCTTTTTCGTGCATTTTTCCCCTTTTGATTGGTTTCTTCTTGTACAACTATTACTAATATGGAAATATGTTTACATTATTGCACACTATATAACCTATATCAAATTGCCTGCCATTTTATTAAGAGGGGAGGGGAAGTAGGGAGAAAAATTTGGAACTCAAATTCTTGTAAAAATGAATGCCAAAAATTTTTTCTTCACATGTAATTGGAAAAAAAAATACTGTTTTAAAACAAGGAGTGAGAGAAGAGGAAGTGAAGGTGATTAAGCATAAATAGCTTTTACTAGGACTTTTACTTAGAAAGGGAGGAAAGATAAAAGACTATGGCTAGTGGGGATGATAGGGTCTAGTAAGGTTATTTTTTAAGGACAGGAGAAACTTTTAGATAGTATAACGAAACTGGTAGATAAAGAGAATGATTCAGATGTAGTTTACCTAGACTTTAGCAAAGAATTTGACAAAGTATTTCATGCTATTGTAAAGAAGATAGAGATAAAAAATAGACAAAAGTGGCAGTATGTGTATTCAGAACTGGTTGAATGACTGAATTCAAAGAATAATTGTTAATGGTTCAATGTCAGCCTGGCAGGAGGTCTCCATGGGTGTGCCCCAGGGATGGCCCTGTACTGTTTCATGTTTTTATCAATGACTTGGATAAAGGCTTACAAGACATGCTGGTGAAATTTGCAGATAACACAGAGCTGGGAGGGATAGCTAATATTCTCTATGAGTAAGGATCCAAAAATATCTTGACAATCTAACATACTGGGCTGAATCTAATATGATGATGATATTCAGTGTAGATAAATGAAAAATCAACCACACAAGTATAGGATGGGGGAGGCATGGCCAGACTGCAGCTTTTGAGAAAAAGATCGAGGAGCTTTCGTAGATTAAAGTCATAGAGAGAAACAGTAGTATGAAGTGGCAGTTAAAGTGTAATCTTCGGTTGCATTAAGAGGGGCATAGCTTCCAGAAATAAAGAAATGACAATCCCTCTGTACCCCACCTCGAAGAGACAGCATCTAGAGTATCTTAGGAAGGTCATTGGTTAGCTAATACATGTATAGGGAAGGGCAATCTGGATGACAAAGGTCTTGAATCCATCGCATATGAGGAGCCATTGAAGAAAGTGGGACTGTTTAACCTGGAGAAGAAAATGTGAAGGAGAGAAGACATAACGGATGCTGACAAATATTTGAAGGACTGCCATGGGAAAGAGGGAATGGGTGTATTCTATTTGACCCCAGGGATCCCAATCAGAAATAATGGATAAAAATTACAAAGAAGTGAATGAAGGATTACTAGAAGGCAAAATTCCTAACGATAAAAGCTGTGCAAAAGGGGAATAGCCTGCCTTGAGAGTTAACAGGTTCACTCTCATTGTAGGTCTGCAAGCAAAGGTGGAGTGACTTAGAAAGGTATATTCTAGTAAGGATTCCTCTCCAGATGTGAGCTGGATGAGTTGGCCACTGAGGTCCCTTCCAATTCTAGAATTTGTGATTCTGAGTTTTCTTGCGATCAATCAATCAATAAACATTTATTAAGGGCCTACTATGTGTCACATGAAGGGGGATAGATGGCTTCGTGGAGTGCTGGGCCTGGAGTCAGGAAGAGCTGAGTTCAAATCCAGCCTCAGACATTTACTAGCTGCATGACCCTGGGCAATTCACTTAACCTTTGCCTTAGTCCACTGGAGAAGGAAATGACAAACCACTTCAGTGTCTTTGCCAAGAAAGTGTCCTTTGCACAGTATTGCAGGGTCCAGGAAGAGCAACACAAAACTGAAGGACTGAATAACAATGTGTCAGTCACTGTGCTAAGTGCTGGGGATAAAAAAAAAAATTACAAAAGAGAGTCCCTGTCCTCAAGGAGTTTACAATCTAATTGGGAGTAGGAATGATTTTTTTTTTAATTTTTGTATCCCTACCAGTTGGCAGAATGCTTTGTATATAATAGGTACATAAAATGTTTATTTTATTGCATTAAATTGAATGAAATAATAGCTAGGAAATAGGCTAGAATTCAACCAGCCAATTGATTAACAAATATTTATATAGTAATCTAATAAACATTAGGTGCTATGAAGAATCCCAAGTATAAGACCTGGTGAAAAACAAATGTTTATTATATATAAAAACAAGGCTTGTCCCTTTAAAAGCCCAAGTGCTAAGGCATTCCCCCAGCAGCCACTTGAGGAGGTTAATTGGAATCAGTTGAAATAGAGTGACATCACCACATGCTTCCAGTCTGTAAGGGCAGCTTTGAAGCTCAGAGGGAGATCTGCTTCAGTTCAGAAGAGAGAATAGCTACGGGGAGAAGACCAGACAGGAGAAACTTGTTCTAGAGAAAAGCTCAGACAGAAAGAATGAATGACAGAGAGGGAGCTTTGCTTCAGGATGGGGCTACAGACAGATTGTTCCAAAACGGGTTGACTGGCAGCTCCGAAACCCAAGGAACAAACACATCAAGGGCATTGAAGACCTTGGTATTAACATTCAGTTACTGCTAGGTTTATTTTAAAAGAGGTGGGCAAAGGCTATGGGGAAAAAGAGACAAAAGGAAGATGATTACAAGTGAAACAAAGAAGTTGTATACTCCCCCACCCCCCTTAATTCCAGTGCCTTCCCTATGTTAATTATTTCTAATTTTTCCTATGTATAGCTTGCTTTGTATATATTTGCACATTGTCTCATTCATTATATTGTAAACTCCTTGAGGGCAGGGACTGTCTTTTAACTCTTTTTGTATCCCCAGAGTCTGGCACATAGTGGGCCCTTAATAAATGTTTACTGATTGATTAATTATACTTAGCAGATTGTTTTCTTTTATTTTATTCTTCATATTGGTGTAACTTACACTACAGGGCAGCTAGGTGGCAAACCTGAGTTCAAATCCAGATTATTTTATTCTTCATATTGGTGTAACATACTACAGGGCAGCTAGGTGGCAAACCTGAGTTCAAATCCAGTCTCAGATATTTATTAGCTGTGTGACTCTGGGCAAGTCACTTAACCTTGTTTACCTCAGTACCTCATCTGTAAAATAAGCTGAAGAAGGAAATGACAAACCACTCCAATATCTTTGCCAAGAAAATATGACTGAAATGACTGAACAACAACCATACTTCA
Source organism: Petaurus breviceps papuanus (assembly GCF_028583685.1). Lineage (NCBI taxonomy): Eukaryota > Metazoa > Chordata > Mammalia > Diprotodontia > Petauridae > Petaurus > Petaurus breviceps. Next base: position 39,523,575 of record NW_027186304.1, on the reverse strand, counting down.
GGACCCCAAGCTCTGCATCTACCTGTTTCAAGTACAGTCTGAGGAGCATTAATTTTTTTAAAAGCAATTGGGGTTAAGTAACTTGCTCAAGGTTACACGGCCAGTTATTTCTGGGTGTGGTGCTGAGTATTTGAGCCCGGCTTTGATCCAGGTCATCCCGACACTGGAGCCGGTGCTCTTACTCTCCGAGCCACCTGGCCGCCCCCTGAGGAGCATTCTTGCTTAATCTTATCTCTTTGGTTTACTTTATCTTCACCCAGGAACCTCAGAATATATCTCATGTTAAAGTGTCCACAAATCTTAGTTAAAGCGATCTCAGTTCCTTTGCAAGCATCTAGCTCACAAAACACTTCAGATATAAAACAATCTTACTTTCATCCCACATAAAATGCAAAACAACATAGTGGACTCACTGTAACCCAAAAACATCCATAACAATTTTGCTTCCCTCTCCATTACGCCCCACCTTCTGTCTTCATAGACTTAATACAGTTCTCTAGACTTGTAACACTACACTGTTGCTTGGACTACCCCACCAGAAAGAAATGAATTTGAAGTCACTAAAGAGTAAATCTCTTACATTCAGATGAATCCCACCTGCATCCCAAGCTTGGCCTTAGGATTTATAATAGTACCCCAAGGCAACAGTTCTTAATATAAAGTATATAATATAATATTCTTAATATAGACTTGTTTGTTTAGTATTTTGGTAATTGTATTTCAATAGAATAGGTTTCCTTTGCAATCCTGAGGGCTTTGTTTTATGCTGTTAAAAACATTATTCTGAGAGGGCTCTACAGGTATCACCAGACTGCAAAAAGGGTCCATAATACTAAAAAAAAATGTAGGAACCCCTGCCTTAAGGGTTTGGATAACTTTGGAAAGAAGGTGAATTTGGCATTTCTAGAAAGACATTACATTTCTTACCTAACTTATGGTAATAATATTAATAATATTAACTCATATAACATAATATATTATATTATAATATAATAATTATTATATAATTGTATAATGTAATAATACAATATAATAATTTAATAATAACTCAAGGGCCTTGCTTGACTCAGTTCCTTTCTATTCCAGCTCAAGGACCACATACTTACTCCTCTCTAATAGGCAGGGTTCAGATTCTCTTGCTACTCCACCAGGGCCTCTAACTTCTACCCTTTAAGGCACATGATATTGTTTGTGCAGGCTTCCCTGCTACCTCTGCTACCAGGGGGCACAAATGTACTTTTAATTTTGCTCAAGGACTCTATCCAACTGATTCCTTTGACAGTTCCATTTGTTCCTTTTTACAGGCCCAATACAAAGTTATGGTTCAGAATAGAGCCAATCAAATCACTCCCAATGCAAAGACTTAATCACTCATCTTCATTGAAGTACAAATGGGTCAGCAAGTATTCAGGCCAACATATTTCCATGCCCTATCTCTTAGATTGGCTGTGTGGTTTCAGTATGAACTCCTCATACCAGAAAAACCAGATTTCCTTTTTTATGTACAGGGTTTCTAGATTAGAGGATCAAAGAAATATAGTAATAGTAGCAGCACTTTGAGCTTTGCAAAACACTACATTTCCTTATTTGATCCTTAAAACAATCCTATGAAGTAGGCATTACCATTATCTCCATTGTACAGATGAAGTAATTTAGGCTGAGTGGGTTAAGGGACTTGCTCAGGGTGATACAGCTGATAAATGTTTGAAGCAAGATTCAAATTCAGGTCTTCCAGACTCTAGGTCTAGCATTCTATCCACTTGGATGATAATAGAGTGAGGCAAATTTGGAACTGGTTAAATGACCATCCCCAAAGAGCAGTGGTTAATGAAATGATGTAGACCTGCAAGTATTTCCCAAATGGCATGCCATTGGGCTCTGTCTTTGGTCCTGTCTTGCCCAGTGTTTTCATTAGTGATGTGGATGAATACATAGATGACAGCCTTATCCAATTCTGAATGACCTAAAGCAGGAATAGATAACCAATATAATAATAAAAATGATAGTGATGTTGATGATGATGGTGGTGATGATGATGATAAACTATGTCAGTGAAGCATGACATAGCAGGTTCTATCACACTAAAAAAACAAGAAGCATCAAGTATGGTCCTCATAATGGATCATGTCTACATTCTGAGGAGCATCAGTTAAGATCAGTACAGATCAACTCATGACCCGCAGGTTGGCCACTGAGGGACGCATCCTTTGGCTGTGGCAACCCATAAAAGAAAGGGAAAATACAAAAGAGTCTTTGGTTTTATATGTCCCTCCCTCCTACTGCTTCTTCAATGACAGAAGCAGAGTGGTAGAAAAGGGGGCAGAGAGGGCTTAGAATCACAGTTTCCATTTAATCTAGTACCATTAACCTCACGGTTGGTACCATAAAAATGAGGTCCTGGTACAGTGATCAGGAAGCTGATATACCACTAGAAGAACTGAATGTTATCCCTATCAATATCCTCAGGATAAGTCTAACCAGAAGACAATAGAAAGTTGCAAAGACATGGAAAGATAACTCACAAACTCACCTTGGAGAGTCAAAGAAAAGTATCTGGCAGAGGTATTAGTGTTGGTGGTATTCAGTTCCAAAATCAACAAGTAAGCTTATTTCTTGGATCCTTGGTCATCTCATATTACATTTCTCATGGGAAACGTTAGCAAAAGGACCACCAAGAAGATGTGTACAGCATGTGTTCCCTTAACTATTATAGAGAATGAGGATTTAGAGAAATAGTATGAAGATCTCCTTTAGACGCTTTTTATATTAAATCAACATAGACTTTAATGCCAGGTGACTTTAAAACAAAGGTGGGCAAAGCAGAAGATAGCAAAAAATATGCCTCAGGATTCAGTAAACAAAGTGACCCAAAGTTTATATATTAAACAGAAGCCTCCATCAAAAAGAGAATTGGGAGGTATTGAAAAAGGCAAGCACTGAATGACATCCTACAAAATGAAAATTTACTGTTTTCAGGAATAAGAAATGACTTGTAAATAACGTGGAAATTGTTTCTGAATTTGTGTTGTACAGTCAGATCATAGATTTCTTAGAGCAAAGATTGGAATCTTATTCAAAATAAGAGAAGCAAATAAAAATGAGTCATTCTGTATAGTTAAGTAAACTAAGCAAACTGTTGATCCAAAAAAAGATGAGCAATGGATAAAATAAAAGACATTAATGAAGGTTATCATCATTTCTTAAGGAAGTTTAACCAATAAAAATCAGAAACCACGAGACCAGAATTGCCTAAAAACTGCCTCTTCTATGTGAGACCAACTACAAAATACTCTCTACTAAAATGATGACTAACCTGAGTAATGGGAAAAATACTAATTGCCCATAAGTAGGTAGGGCTAATATAATAAAAATTATAATACTACTGAAATTATTTAGTTCCATGCCAATTGAATTATCAAAGAGTTGTTTTAAAGAGCCATAAAAAATAACAACAAAACTCACAGAGAACAAAAGATCAAGAATCTCAAGGGAAACAATGAGAAAAAAAGGGAAAGAGGGTCTACCACTACCAGACCTCAAAACTACGCTACAAAACAATAATCATTAAATTATTTGATATTAGTTAATAAATCCACAAGTTAATCAATGGAACAGATTATATATACAACATACAGAAACTAATGAATACAGTAGCATAGTAGCATAGACCTCAAACCCTAGTTGCTATTTGAAAAAAAATCTGATGGGATAACTAGAACTCTGGCAGATAATTAGGTATAGACCAAAATTTCACGCTGTATACCAAGAAAAACTCCAAATGGATGCATGATTTATACATAAATAGTGACTTCAGAAGCAAATTAAAGAAGAAATTACCTTTCAGCTCTATTAAGGGGAAAGTTCATAACTATACAAGATAGAGAGGATCACAAGGAAAGTAAAATGGACAATTATGATCATATAAAATTTAAAAGTTTTTCACAAAAAAACTAATATAGTTAATCTTACAAGGGGGACAGTAATTGGAGAAAATCTTTGCAGCAAATTTCTCTGATAAAGATCTCACATCAAAGATAGATAAGGAATTGATATAAATTTATAAGATTAAGAGCCAGTCCCCAATAAATAAATCATCAAAGGGCATAAACAGACAGTTTTTCAAAGAATTCCAAACTATCAACAATCATCTGAAAACATGTTCCAGATCATGATTAGAGAAATGAAAATTAAAGCAGCTCTGAGGTTCTACTTCATACCCATTAGACTGGCAAAAATGACAAAAGAGGAAAAAGACAGATTTCTGAAGGGCCATGGGAAAACAAATACACTAGCTTGTTACTGGTAGAACTATGATTTCCCATTATTCTGGAAAATAATTGGAATTTTGCCCAGAAAGTCACTAAACTGTCCAATTATGGAAATACCACTACTATACATATACACCAAAGAGATCAAAGAAAGAGGAAAAGGACTCATATGTACAAATATGTTTATAGCAGCTCTCTTCATAGTAGCCCCAAACTGGAAACTAAGAGAGTACTCACCTTTTGGGGAATGGCTAAACAAAACATGGTTGTGAATGTAATGGAATGTCACATGAAATGATGATATTGATAGCTACCAAGGAAACTTAAAAGGTCTTTATGAATTGATGCAGAATGAAGTAACACACGCCAAGAGAACAATTTAAACAGTAACAACATTATGAAGGAAACCAACTTTAAAACTCTGATCAATGCAATGATGAACTATGATGCTGGAGGATTAAAGATGAAGCATACTACCTGCCTCATCCCAGTGAGGTATGGACTTAAATTCAGAATAAAACATATCTTTTTGGACATGTGGGAATTTCTTTGGATGAACTTTACATATTTGGAATGGGAGTCTTATTTTCATCTTATTTTTATTGTTTGGTTGGGGGGAACAATAATAAAAGGAGGAAGAGATAATAAATTAATAAATAAGTAAAATGTACAAAAAAAACCACTTGATTTTCTTGCCAGGTTTTGAGATATGGAAGTCAAGATTAATACTAGTTTAAAATAACTCATTTGTAAGTTTTTAATGAAGGAAATGGTGAAAGATTATGAGCATTAGTGAGTCATAAAACAATCCAAAGTGGTGGTTTTTGCATAGAGTTTGGTGAAGACACAAATAAGCTGGATCATCCTGAGAAAATTTAGGCATAAAACCAGAAGAAACATAAACAGAACAAAAATGGTAAAGGTTTGCCAAAATTTTTATGATGCTTTTCTCCATCAATGACAGTACAGCCACCATATTGGACTCACATTAAAGTGCCTGATGGATATGCAGTATGAGGAAGTACAAATTATTTTAAAACAAAACAAAGTTGGTGAGAGTTTCTGGACTAGACTGTGTTCTCAAAGTAGATCTATGCTGAGGGCAACACTCTCTTAAGAATATTGAATGATTAATTATCAAAGTGAGTGGTAAAAAAATAACACTCAAAAAAGTGAGAAAATATCAATAACTACTCAATGCTATATTATTATCTCTACAAAATCTTTATGGGAATAATCTGCATATGTAACAAGAACCTCCTTGATAAAAGCGAGATAACAGAAAAGAATTTGCAAATGACACTTTACAACAGACCACATCTTTATAGTCACAACATGCTTATTATTTATTGACTACAAAAAAGAATTCAATTTTGCAAAACAAAATTTCACCTTAGAAAATCTCCAGTAAGATTCTTCCATGGCATAGATTAAAAAACAAATCAGATTATTTGAAAGATGCAAGAACAGAGATCATTTTGTGTGCTGAGTCTCTAATTATTAGTATTATGGGAAACATGCTCTCATTAAAGGTGTCTGCCTCCATCATGGAGGACGTCCAATGCCGAGTACAAATGGGATGGGTATTCTTTATAGACAATGAGGTCTTCCAAATGGTTTTATTTGCAGATAACATTGTGCAGATTGTATACATTCCCAAAATATTGTAATGCCTCATAAAGAGAATCATAATCACTCAAAATAGTTTTGCCCATCTAGATACAGAGGAAAAACTAAGTGGATGAATGGTTCCTCTTGCTCAAATTATGACATGGAGTTGCATAAACAATGCAAAGAGCTGGCCTAATAACGTATTAACTACTGAATTAACTATTTTTAATCAGCATGTCATATCTGATTTCCTCCACTTTTTGTCTCCCAGACTCCCTACTCTTTCAGAGTTACCTCCTTTCCTTCTTATCAGAACTTGGGGTTAGCCTGATTCACAGACCTCAATCTTTTCTGTAAATAGGGTACAGAAGTTTGATGAAACATTCACCTGGTCTTGGAGCACAAATAATCCCCAATCAAGGAAATGAAAGGGTTTAATTTTAAAAGTTGAGTGCCTGAAACTTCAGCTGCAACAAGGGTCATAGAACTACCCATAGTCAGGTGATAAGGTAGAATTGCAGACTGTAGGGATTGCTCAGAACTATAAGCTTGGTGGGGGGAGGGGGCAGGTGGATCTTTAATTATTTTTTCCCTCCAAGGATTGACTGGAGGCTTCCCTCATCCATCATCTTATCATGTCTTGGTACCAGTCATCCTCCATGCCTCAAATGTACTTTTGCCTTATCTCTGTCTCATAGAGTCCACCATCTTCTGTCCAAAGTCTTTCCTGATGGTGGTCGAGACGGTGGTGGTGGTGGTTTGACTTGCCTAGCACATGTGACTTCTTTTCTCACTCTCTCAGGGTAGCCTGCTATTTCAGGAAGGCTAACTTGCCGGCCATGTGTGTGGTAATTGGTTGACAGTTGGTGGGGATGGCTGAACTCTTCTTGTTAGTTGCTTGCTGAGATCATGGTGATGAGGGTTTGGCTGAAAGCTAGGTGCAGCCACTCCCTGAGTTCCTATGTCCATTGGTTTCAGTTGGTTAGTGATTGCTAGTGAAGACGAAGCAACTTTTCCATAATAATTTTTCCCTTCTTGCAAGTAGGGATTTTGGATTTTTGGTACTTGTATCCCCAGCACCTAGAATAGCACCTGACCCAGAGTAGGTACTTCATAAATTGTTATTTAATTATTATCATTGGTGATCACTCTGAACTTGGGGTCTTTTTCATTTGGGTTGTTTGGTTGTGAGTAGCTACCCCTAGGATACCTCTCACCTCACATCTCCTAGTATGCCCCTAAAGAGGGGATCTGGTTGTTACACTTTAGAAAGGACATTGCTAAATCAGAGCATATCCAGAAGGAACTCTTTGGGATTGTGAAGGTATTCAAAATTATACAATACAAAGATCATTAGCAGGCACTTGGAAGAGTTAGCCTGGAGAAGAAAAACCTCAGATGGACTATGATTATATCGACAGGGTCAAACCTAAAGTGGTTTCTAGTAGAATAGGAACTGTTAGCAGCCAACAAACCCCCACCTTGGTGATTGACTGTCATTCTCAAAAAGAAGACATTTCTGTCCTCATAAATAGATTTGAAAGTACAAACAACATTAATGAATATTGATAAGGAATTCTTACTCTACCTACACTCTCTGATTTACAAGTGTGATTGAGCTTTAAGACAGGGGCTCTTCACCTTTTTTTTATAATAAACCCCTTTAGTAGTCTAGTGAAGCCTATGGACCTCTTCTCAGCATCATGTTTGTTGTCCACATTTGCAGTGGAGAGAATGTTCAATTTCAGTTGAAGGATAGTGAAAACATGGAATTAGCATAGAAAATCATTAAAGCTATGGATAGTGAGGGAGAACTCCATTACTGGAGGCCATTGAATGGAGACTGGAATAGTCACTTTTCCACACCATTTGTGGATGGAATTCTTGATTTAGATAGGGTTCTGCATTAAGTGACCTTCAAATTCCCTTCCAATACTATAATTCTGAGATTTGGATAAACATTATGGTACAAAGCAGTATTTTAGAAAGATCCCCTAGAGTCTAGGGGAAGTATAATTAAAATACAGGGGGACATTTGGCAACAGGAAGACCAATCAGGAGCCTAGTCCAACAGTCCACTGAGGTAATGAAAGCATGAGCCACTGAAAGGAAGGGAAAAAAGAAATGTCACAGCATTTTTAGGCTATTCCATAAGAGAGGGGAAGGCATGAGTATTATTGATATTAGTGATACAGGAAGGAGTAATCCTAAAGCTAGTCATGTGACAGTAACCAAATTTTTAATCACCACACTCAGTATTCACCTGTTAGGGAAAAATTAATTTTAGATAATGAAGAAATCACTGGGGGATTATACCAGCAGTCTTTTTTTTTTTTCATCTCAAATCATTACTCTTCTAGTTAGTTACTCATGGCCTGATTTCATAGAAATGGGCCACGCACATGCAGATAGGCTATTAAAGGAAAAGCCTGGGCCCCAAAGATTTCACACCTCGGTTGACTCCTGCACAAGAGAATCATTTCGTTGGGGGAGAAGGAAGGAACAAAGCACTGAAACGAAAGGTTGGCCTGGAATTCAGGGGAGGAATCCAAGTCTGAATTGCATTCCCTAATGGCATCTACAAACCTAAGAGCTTAAAAAATTTCTTTGCCAGGACAATAGGTGGAAATTGAAAAGAAACAAATTTAGGCTTTCTATAAGGGGCAGTCTTCAAACAAAAACTCAATTACCACTTGCCACAATGTTGTGGCAATTCCATGTCAGGACTGACTAAGCTGGACTGGATAACTCCCAAGGTCCATGCCTGGGGACATAGAACAATCTCCACCCAGTTCCTACAAGTATCTCATGCCAAATGGTACATATGCAACCCTATTGTAGGTTTGTCTTCTGGAGAAGTCATGAAACAATTCGGTAAGTATTTGGTGAGGACTCACATGGTACTTAGCCCGGGACCAGACAAATAGAGTTTCATTTCCAGAATAAATAGCAATAGCAAGAATAAAGAGCCCCAAGGGAACACATAGTTTACTAGGAATATCAAAACTTAGAATCTGTTTTTTTGGATAGCTATTCAATTCCAGGATTATGTCTTTTGATGGATGGCAGGTAATGGAAAATGCTCTGAATTAGGAGTCTGAGGACCTGGTTCAAATCTCAGAACGGTTACTTACTAGCTGTGTAGTCTTACATAAATCATTTAATTTTTCTGACCCTCATTTTCCTTACCTGAAAAATGAAGGGGTTGAATCAGATGGTCTTTCTAGCTTTTGATCCTAATTCATAACAGATGGAAGAGGTCACCTATTTTCTGTGATTTAAATTTAAAGCACATGGAAAAGGACTATGCCCCCAAAAAAGTCTCACTGGCCTGCCAGTGATTTTTGATATTAATAGGATTTAGAGTTGGAAACAACCTTAGAGGTCATCTAGTACAATTTTGCATTTTACAGATGAGGAAATTGAGGCACAGAGAGATTAAGTGAATTGCCTAAATGCATACAGGTCGGAAACAGGACAGCCCTGGCACACTGGGCTTCTGGTGAGAATTTCCCATATGTCGGGTGCCATAATGAGCCTGCCAAATTTGAACTTAGGTCTTCCTGATGACTGCACGCCCACCACACTGCTCTCTGACCATTTTCCTACAATACTGCCATTTACATACCACCCCACCTTCTACTTCTAACTCTGGGAATAATAATCAAATAAACATCATCTTGGAAAAGGGATACCGCAGTCAGTTGACCTATGTTTCTACTCACCACCCTTGTAACTTCACAGAAGAAATGAAGGAAATAAACATTTATTAAATGACTGATATGTGCCAGCTATTATGCTAAGCAATACACCAACATCTCGTTTCATCCTTACGATAACCCTGTGAGGTGGTTATTATTACCCCCATTTATTATATATTATTTTATTTATATTATATATAAATATATAATTATATTTCTAAATATTTATGATATGTTATTATCCCCATTTTACAGTTGAGGAAACCGAGGCTACAATGGGGCCACACCACCCAACACTATATCCACTGTGCCACCGAGCTGCCTAGACCCAAATGACTCCTTTTTGGTCATAACTCTTCTAAATAATCATTTCCCTGAGAATTTAAGCAGGGACTTCCTTGCTTTTTTTTTGTATCCTCAGTATTTAGCCCAGCTGGTTACTACAGGAAGAAGTAATACTTTATTTGAATTATCTTATCAGATCCTTCTCACCTTCCAGAGTGGCATGAACCCCCAAGTACCTGGGAAAGATGGAGCACTGAACTCAGAAAAAGAAGCAAAAGGTCAGGCTTGATAAGCAAAACCCAAATTCGTTCCCAGTTTTGTCTGTGTTTGACCAGGGTTGTCACTGTCCATGAGGGAGGACTGATTAACTGTGGAGTCAAAACTCACTGCTTTAGGCCATAGGACCTGATCTTCCAATGCTCCCAAAAATGCAGGAGCAAGGCCCATTCAATTTCAGGGTACTCTGCACTTTGTTTCTTCCACAGAGAAAACAATTAGTCCCTCTTAAGCAGTCCCAACTGCTTCAGCAAGGCTGTTTATTAATTCTTCTGACAGCCTGGCTGAGGAAAGCATGGAGGAAATTGTCTGCAGAGGGTTGTGGAAGAAAAAGCACATAGATGTGTCAGAATGGATGAATTCTTTCCCTAGGAGGCCAAAGCTCATAGCAGTAATGAGAACGTGAGTTTATCACCAGCACCAATTAATATTACCTGATCCCTTGTGTTGGATTAGGTGCAGGGTCGACAAAGGCAAGACCAAGAGATACTCTTTTTAGAGTCTCTACCCCTCTCTTTATTTCCCCCTTCTTCCTCTCCTGAATGATGCTCCCCATCTCCACTAAATAGGGCTTTTATGTGACCCAGAGACCCATCCCCCTTCCCAGGATGGCATCCTGCCAAGACCTACCTCTCTGAGCTGTATCCCATGTTTCTCTCCATATATTCCCTCTTCCTTTGCCATCAGAACCTACCTGCCCTGAGTTCCCTCCCTCTGGCTTCTGCACACTGATAACTCTCCCATCAGAGCCCAGTCATGAAAATCTGCAGTGGTAGGAGTCATAACTATCATTTAGTTGGCATTTTAAGATTTGCATAGCCTTTCCATATGTTGATTCTCAGCTGATCCTCACAATAGCCCTGTGAGGTAGGTGCTGTTATTATCCCCACTTTAGCAATAAGGAAAATGGAGAGTTGAAGAGGTTAAGTAACTCATCTTGGGTCACGTAGCTCATAACTGTCTCAGGAAAGATTTGAATTCTGGTATTCCCAATTCCAAGAGTAACACTCTATTCACTATGCTATCTAGCTGAGCTACAGAAAGAGTGCTGGCTCTGGAATCATAAGACATGGGTTCAAATTTCACCTCTGAGATTGACTATATGTGTGACCTTGAATGAGATACTGAAGCTTCCTCTTCCTAGTGTCCTCACCTATAAAATTGGAGAGTCTGATAAGATGGCCTCAGAGGCTTCTTCCAAACCTAGGTCCATATCCTGTGAAACAGTTCATACCAACGTCTGTAAATGTGTTTATTCTTAAATTTGTTTTTACATGCAACTGGGAAATAATATATATATAGGGTATAGAAATCTATCTTGCCCTACAGAAAAATAGAAGGAAAGGGGATAAGAGAAGGGGTGAGGAGTGATAGAAGGGAGGGCAAATTGGGGGAAGGTATAAGCAGAAGGCATGCTGTCTTGGGGTGGGGGAAGGGGAGAGACGGGGAGAAAATTTGGAACTCAAAATCTTGTGGAAGTGAATGTTGGAAACTAAAAATACATTAATTTCAAATGTGTTATTCTTCCCAAGAATAATTGTATTTTAATCTGCCTCAGTTTCTTAATAATACAAAGGAATGATTTTCCAATAGTGCACGATATTGTGGAAGGACCACTATATCTGGAGTCATAAAACTTGGATTTTAATCAGATTTCTGACACTTCCTCAGTTGTCATAGTCATGTCTGACTCTTTGTGACCCCATTTGGGGTTTTCTTGGCAAAGTTACTGGAGTGGTTTACTATTTCTTTCTCCAGCTCTTTTTACAAATGAGGAAACTGAGGCAAACAGGGTTAAGTGAGTTGTCCAGGGTCACACAGCTAGTAAGTGTCTGAGGTCACATTTGAACTCAGAAAGATGAGTGTTTCTGATTCCAGCACTGGTGCTCTACCAATGTGCCCCCTAGGTGCCCTAGGTGTGAATCCTTGGGCAAGTCACATTCTTTCCACCTCAGTTTCTTCACCTGTAAAATGAGAATAATAGGTTAGATGATCTTTAAGGTCCCTTCAGTGTCTGAAATCAATCTATGCAGTAACGCTGGGATTTCAGACAATGGGGAGAGACTGGAAGAGGACATGTTAGCAATGGAATGGATATGAATATGACATTCACACTCTACAGAAAACTGTCTATCGCCTTCATGTGAAGCTAACCTTAGTTAGATCTATGCCACAGAATCAGACCTAGACCAGGCAGGATCTGTGTATATTCTGCAAAAGGCTAACTCACCAAACCTATGACTGGAGAGGAAATACATAAGAGGAGAAGCAGACAGAGCACCTGTTCCCACCTTCAGGATGCAATGAACTAGCTTGCTGCTGTGAGATGGTACACGCCAGCCTTGCCTGTCAATGACAATGCCATTATTGGAAACACGTGTTCCAACTGAGCTTTGCTCCGGGTTGCCAAGAGAACCTGCACCTGACAAGCATCCACAGAGCCATTGGGGGTGGAGGGGAGCCTGTTGTAGAAAAGAACAAGCCTATATCCTAGGGCAGGAATTGGCCCACAGGAGGAGAGACATTGGGCTAACAGACACTATAGGAATGGGAATCAGGAGTAGAGATGAACCTTCTCTAGTACGGTACAGTACAGAAGGTCCTTCTGTGTAGTCTAAGAAATGAAATCTTTAAGTTATGTTTCTTCCAAAACTGCTTTCTATCTGGAGTCTATAGCTCATTTTACAGATGAGGAAACTGAGGCAAACAGAGTTAAGTGACTTGCCCAGGGTCACACGGTTAATAAATGTCTCAGGCTATATTAGAACTCTGGTCTTCCAGACTGTAGGCTCAGGGCTCTATGCACTGCACCACCTAGCTGCCCACTGGCATATAGTAGGCACCTAATAAATGCTTATTTTCTTAACCTTCCCTTTGCTACCTGTATAATAACCTTGTGTAAAAGCTCCTACCCTAGGCAGACCACTGTGTTGTACCCTAGAGGCTATCTCCCTGCCCTCATGGAGTTTACAATCTAGTGAAGTGATATAATCAATCTATGAAACTATAAATAAATGGATATCTTGTAAGTGATTGGTCAAAGTGCATAACAGAGGTACAAAGTCCTAGTTGAAGTATGAGGATGAAAAAGTCTTTGCTTACTAGGCAACTTATGAAGGTTCCCTGGAAGATTTAAAGGACTAATTAGCATTCAAGAACTAGAGGATTGACATGAAGAGCATCATGGGTAAAGGCACAGAGATGGGAGGATGAGGTATGTCCAATCCCCTAGACTTAGGCAAATCTAATCATTTCCTCTGGTTGTCTCCTGTGCTTGGAATGCTCCCCTTTCCCATCTCCACTTTCTAGCTTCCCTGATTTCTCTCATGTTCTAGCAAAATCCCACCTTTTGCAAGAAGCATTTCCCACTCCATATTAATTTTAGAACTTCTCTCTATCTTCAATTTATCCTGTATTTACACATCTAATTTGTATGTGGTTGTTTGCATACACTCTCGCCCATTAGACTTTGAACTCCTTAAGACAGAGAGTGCTTTTTTTTTCACCTTTCTTTTTCTCTCTGGAGCTTAAAGCAATGCCCAGCACATAATGGACACTCTTTAATGTTTCTTCTCTTGACTACTCTGTGTGACCATTAGTTAGCATAGCCCAGAATGTTCTAAGACTTTGCTGGAAGTTTTTTTTTTCTTACTTTATCTGGAACAGAGATTTCATTAGTATAAGTAGTTCACCATGGGAAAGATGAGCAGTGACTCTGAAATCTATAGACTTAGAGAGTTGCCTTGGAAACTGAGAAGTTAAATGACTAGACCAGGGTCACAGAGTAAGTATTTATCAGAGGTGAGACTTAAACCTAGCTCTTTCTGACTCTGAGGCTAACTCTGTATGTAGTATTACACAATGCTACCTCTCAAATATAATAAAAAACAGAAATAAAATCCAATTTAAGGACTGATCTAAGGCTCATACCTTGATGCTTCTTGGGATTCTTCTTCTTTAGTTCTAAAGCTGATGCTACATTGGTTCAACTCTAAATCTCTGTTTGCCAAAGGATACATTCTTTTTTCATTTTTTTCCTATATATTTGCCCTTCAGCATGGCCACTTAAGAATGGAATTTGGTAACAACTTGCCATTATATATTGCCATTGGAAACCTGTCTCTGAAATGTCCTCTGTTTGCTGGATCTACTATTCAGAGATGCTATGGTAGTGTCCACATGGGCTCCAGGTTTTGGTTAGTTTGATGACAGAGTACAACGAATAGCAGTCTTATCCAAAGGCAGAGGAATAATTTAAATAACCTCTTATTTCCCTTCCAGATTCATGTTCCAATGAGTCCTTGATTTATCAGTTATTAGAGTTCTTTCTTCTGAAAGCCATGAGTTATGACTCTATGTGACTGGCCATTTTTTTGGAATCTAGAAAAAATTAGAATAAAATGATGTGATTCAGGGTGTGTGTGTGTGTGTGTGTGTGTGTGTGTGTGTGTCTGTATTTCCCATGTGGAGGTGATTAGTAAATTATTTAAAAAGCTCAACAACCAACCTTTTGCATTGCTGAGATTTGATAAAGTATCTACCGTTGGCTGTGGTACTGTAAAAAGTCCACATTTGCCTTTGTTCCTTTCACTAGAATCCCCATTGTTATTGGGGTCACAAAAACAAAAATAAATCAGTCTGTGTTCTTAAGGAACCTAAATTTTTCTGTTATGTCTGATAGATGATACAACACATACACAAATAAGTATACAAGATAATTTGATAAAAGAAAGAACATCTGGAGAAATTAGGGAAGACTTCATGGATGAGGTAACCCCTGAGCTGAGCCTCAAAGGAAGAAGTTTTAACAGATATTTGCATACCATGAATAATTTCCAAGTTACATGGAATGAAAAGCTTTCAAAATATAGAGACTCGGCAAAGGAGATTAAAATCATGTGGGATAAGTTCAATGAGGCACTTATCATTCCAATTGTCTTGTTTGCTACTGGAATTGTCCCCAGAATGTTTTCAGTGTGCCTACAAAGGATAACCTTACATCCTAATATTTACCAATAACAACAAAAAGTATTTTATTCAACTGTGCCACAGTCCAGAGGTCAATAAACATAAAATGATAATAGGACAGTGGCATGTACTAGAAAAGATGGGATAATGAGATATTATTAATAATAACAATCAAAGTACAACCCATATTGAAGGCATGGGGGAAGAGGGAAGAGAAAGCCAAGTAAAAGAAAGATGGCCAGGGAATTGTTCAACAGGAACATTGTGTGCCCAGAGACCACTAGAGAATCCGTGTAGGCCTAGCAGAAGTGAATTATACCAAAGCATTACATTAATCACTCAATGTATATAGCTGACATTAAGTTATATGGCTCCAATGAAAATCAATTAAATAGTCCCTTCATCTCATGGAAACTTTCTCTACCAATATCAAAACATTATTGGGAGACAATAAGTAAACATCTTAATAGGTACTGAGGAAGTACAGATACTGAAAGCTTCAAGCTCAAATCTGAAAGCCAAATGGAACCAACTGATGAAGTGATACATACAAATACATTGGTCTCCCCTAGGCAAGACTCATCAAGAGTAAGGCTCTTAGGGAGAAGGCTGTGGTTGAATATCTTAAGAGACTGACTAGCATCCTGAAATCAAGGCTAAATTGGAAGAGAATGTTTAAAGTAATCAACACCAGCACAATGCCAGTCTTAATGTACATTTTTGGAATGGTAAAATAGGCCATAAAAGACTTGGATCATACCCTCACAAAAAGCCTTCAAATGCCAATGAAATACCAGGCCCATTACACTAAAGTAACGATAGAAAGGTTAACACTTCGTCACCAAAAAGGAGGAAGAGGAATCATAGGACACATGATAATTGAGTTAAAGGCTTACAGAAATAATTTTAGAAAAGACAGACAAAAATTCATTGAGCAACAGTAAAGTCTGACAAATAGGTTGCCATCACTGAATTTCTGAAACGTAGCTGAAAGTGGTTTACCTCCAGATAAAGCTTATGAAACAGCTAAGATCCCAGAGTGAAATCAAAAGGCCCTTCAATTAGGACATCCACATACCCTCAGCCAACAGTATGCTGAAAGAGATGAGTCAAACAAATGGCTGAATCACGTGGATTTATTTATGGAAGCACAGGGATTTGTGATGGCAATTCAGGACTAGATCATTGCCACCAGAAATGACAGCTGGGTCATCATCAAGGAACCCAGATTTGGTGATTGATGTACATCATGCAAAGACATGGTAGGAAATGTGTAGTGCATTACTATAGGCTGCAAAAATTTAACACCTACCTAATACCGAATAAGACATGGTCTGGTGGTTAGAACTGTACATCAGAAGATCATTAAATTTCATAAACTAACAGATGAAAAACCCCCATATTACAAATACAGATCTCAAAATATCTTCAAAAATTCAACACATAAACTGTATTGAAATTGGACCACTATCACAGACAGAACAGTTACTCATAGTTGCTTCAACATAAGTTTGATCCATAAAATCTGAAGAACATTTTAATAAAAGTCATTATACCAAATATACAACAATTTCCAAGCTGTGACTGATGAAAAGTTCTCAAAATGTAGAGAGCTAGCAGAATAAATCAAAATCATGTGGGAACAGGATAGAATAGATTCATATTATTCCATAGTTGTACAGAAGATATTTTCATTGAGGCTATGGAATGTGAGCTTATGTTCTAGCACAATGACATAAAAACTAGTTACTTTTTTCACATGTGCAATGGACCACAGAATATTAAATGTTAGACTAGTAGGATAGTAACTTATCCCAGTACTTTTTTTGTCTGAAATCTACTAAGAAAAATAAAACGAGATTAATGGCACAAAAATTATAATACCAATACTTGCACTATCATAATATTGTTAAATCAGAGGAAATAATGTACAGGAAGTGTTTCATAAACCTTAAAGCATTTGGTAGAGGTCAGCTATAAGTAGTGAATTGGGTTGGATTCAAGTGAGGTGTGTAAAGTTAGTCTCATTCTCTCTTACAGTCGTGGGTAGTATTAAACAGATAAAGAAACTGAGGCCCATGAAAGTCATATGCTTCCTTAAGATCACAGTTTGCAAGTGACAGAACCAGAACTGTAAGCCAGATCTTCTGACTCCAAATGATGTTTTCTTAGTGTGACTGAATTTATCCTTTAATTGGTTGTGCCAATGAATGACTTCACTTTAAGGTAAAGCAGAGCTTGGCATTGACTATATGTATAACCACTACTACTGAGTAAAAGAAAGCCTTCTACTAATGAAAAGGTTGACCTTGAGTCTCAAAAGGAGGGTCTTTTAAATTTCAACTCAAAAAAACTATGTTTTTTCGAGAGGCAGCTAAATGGAAGACGCTGGATTTGAGTCAAGAAGACCTGAAATCAAATCTGTTCTTAGAGACTTACTAGCTTTGTGGTGTTGGACACAACTTTCTGTGTCTCTGTTTCCTTATCTATAAAATGGGTATAATAACATCTTCTTCATAGGGTTGTTTTGAGGACCAAACAAAATTATAAAATTGTGTGTCTAAAGCTGTAAGCAGATCTAAAGCATTGTTCTTGCTTTTATACTGCAAGACAGCAAACAATCCCTCTCCTTTCATCTCATGGCTAGCCATTCTCCCTCAAACATGGTTGCCTCCAAGGAACATGCCATATTCATCACTATCTCAGAACCTATGCAAAGTATGAGATCTTTCTCTTCACCAAAGGATTACTACTTATTTCATGGAATGGTTGTTGAATATGAGGGACTCTTTCCTTAGGAATTAACTCACCACCTCTCCCAGATTCCATGGTCCTTTTTCCTTCTTCCTCCTTGTCCTCCTCATACTAACAATGATGCTTTCCCAGCCAGTCCCCAGTTAAAGTTTCCTGAAACCAATCTTGAAGAATAGACAGAAGATTGCTGTCTTTAATCACAAGAATTTTTTTTCCATCAAAACAGGGAATCAGAGTCTGCCTATGCCCTCCCCTGAACAGACTTCCTCTTTTGTCCATGCTGCTTATCACTCCTCTCCAGCGAAGCCTTTTGATCTCCCCACCTCACTGATGGTGTCGGGGTTACTCCTTAGCTTGCATCTCTGTTTGCAAAGATAGGTATCCATTTCAGCAACACAATGGAAGAATAACAACAACATGAATTACAAATGTTATGATGCATTATGCTTTGATTAAATAAGAAATGTGATCGGCTGAGTCCAAAAGGAAATGACTAGAATTCCATCAAAGGGAAAGATGAATGAACAGAGCTACAGTGACATCTGCTGGTCCACTCATTAGTATTATCAGTGTAAGTGACACCAAAAGTTGGGGGTGAATGGGAAAAAAAAATGAATCTCATGTTCAAAATAAATCCTTAAAATAAAAAGTGCTATTCTGTAAAGATGTATTAGATTCGACTGCTGGAATTTATAATGCTGCAAGTGGGAAAAGAAATCATCCTATTTGATGTAAAGGGAAGGTGATTCCTTAGTTGTCCGTAGCAGGACTGGAAAAAGACCACTTAGGTCATGCATTTTCTGCACCCACACAGACTGACCCCTTCTACTGGACCTGAAGTTTGAGACCTGACTCTGCCACTTTATTGGTAGTTGTATGACCACGTGAAAGTCATTTAATCTTTCTGTCTAGGTTTCCTCATCTGTAAAATGGGAATAAAGGCATTTGTATACTTCATAGTGTTGTTGTGAGGAAAGTACCGTATAAATGGTAAAGAACTATATGAATGTGAAGTATAGATATACATAATAGTATTATAATACTATTATACATAATAATATTATTATATTATTATGTATAATATTATTATACATAACACATAATAATATTTTTACTATATCAACCTGGGTGAGATGATAGAACTATAAAGAGAGAAGAAATGTTTTTACCAGAGGACACAATTAGTTTTCTGGGACTAAAGTGACCTAAACACTGGATTCATGATTCAGGTGTTCATTCATTCATTCAATAATAAATGACTGCTATGTGTCAGGCACTGTGCTCAGCATAGGAGATACAGAAAGAGGCAAATGGGGGAGGATCTAATGGGGGACACAACATGCAAACAAATGGATGCAATACAGGATAAATAGGAGACAATCAAAAGAAAGCACTGGAATTATAAGGCTTTCAGTAGAAGGTGGGACTTTAGTTGGGACCTAAAGAAAGCCAGGGAGGTAAGTAGTTGGAGGGGAGGAGGATGAGCATTTCAAGCATGAGGGACAGCTGGAAAGAATGCCCAAAACCAAGTATGGAGCGTCTTGTTAGTGTAACAACCAAGTGGCCAGTGTTACTGGTCTAAGTGTCTGGGAATAAGGTGTCAGAAGACTGAAAAAGTAGGAGGTGAAGTTATAAAGGGCTTTGAATGTGAATTAAAATTTTGTATTTGATTCTGGAGACATAGGAAACTGAAGTTCTAATAATGGGGTCTACCTTCCCTTCCTGGGAAGAATGGCAGTTCTCTGTGAAGACATGTTTACCACTGAGAGCCAGCACTCAGACTCATCGATGAACTTTGCCAGTCTATCCACCCCTAACTCGCTGTTGCCTCCATTTTCATTGGTCTTCCACGTCCTCTGCATCAAACTGACAGACAAAAGGAACAGAGATGTTAAGTTGGAAGGGTCCTTACTGTCACCTTAGCTCAACTCCCTTCCTTTTACAGATGGAGAAAATAAGGACCGAGAAGGGTTCAGTCACTTGCCCAGATCCCAAAGGTAATAATCTGCAGAGGCAGGATTTGAAAACAAGTCATCTGGTTCCAAATCCAGTAGCCTTTTGACTATGTAACACTGCTTTTGCATATGCAAGCTCTGATCAAATGCCTCTGCTCTCCAGTTCCTAAGTATCCTTCCAAACTGTCTTTTAGGGAAAGAACAGGCAGTGGGGGAGGGACCCAACAGTATTTCTAAGGGTCCTCTCAAGCTTTCTGGATAATGACCATCCCAATCCACAACAACATGCAAACGAAATCCCAGGGCTTTGCACACATTAGGTGCTAAATAAATGCTCTTTGAATGAAGTAGAAATCAAAACTCTGACTGTTTTCTTTAAAACTCTGCCTCTTTCAGGAGAGTCTGCTGGGCTCTCCACACCACTAAAAGTAAAAAGACCTTCCTGCTGCCATTACTTACTTTAAAAAAAAAAAAAAGGAATAAATGTCAGGTCTTTTAGAAGCCACCTAAATTCTTTTCAAATATGTCACCGGAAACTGTGCTTTCCAGACAAAAGGTGGGCAAGCCTCGGGATCAATGAGGTTTTGTTTTTGTTTTTTTGTCCCTCTAGCTTTCATAGCCCTTTGACTGTTCTGAGTAGGAGAGGGTTGTGTTGGCTTGCCCTGTACTCAGCATCCTTAGCCCATAACAACTACAACAAAGACAACATCAACAAAGGCTGAAAGAGATCCCACCTCATGGCAGCCGGTGGGAACAGGGAGATCTAACAATCACCAAATATTGCAGGGAAAATGGAGGTGAGGACAATATGCTCTCCTTGGAAGCTAAGCTACCTTACAGCTGTCTCAGTTGCTGTTAATGACTCCAAGGAACAATGCATCAACCGACGGGGCTAAAGTACATTCGATAAAACATCTTGGAGCTGGTGCCTGTGGAATTCATTTTCCAGAGACCGCCAGGCTTGGGGGATTTAGTTTCCAAGTTTTTCTTTTTTGTATTTAAGCTGCAAAACTTCTTCCCTCAGCACCTCACCCCACTACCCAGACACACACATACACACACACACACACACACACACACACACACACACACACACACACA
>NW_027186304.1:39491639-39502646 GCF_028583685.1 Petaurus breviceps papuanus | reverse complement strand
CACACACACACACACACACACACACACACACACACACACACACACACCCTCTAGGATTCTTTGGTTGTGAAGGAGGCCTGTCCTTTCCCTCCTTGCCTGTGTATGAATGTTTTCAACACAGGTAGTTTCCTGATTTAACTGTCTATTGACTATCCTAACAACCACCAGTAATTATCAAAGAAAACTGAAAGCAAGATCTACTTTGGGCAGTTCATACCATTTGGGGATTTTTCAGTCCTGTAGTCAGGACAGGCACACTCTTGAGAGACTCATTCATCTGTTTCTGACAATCTACCATCTATTATTTCCACAAATAATGCTACAGGATAGAGCATCTAATAGAACTCAGAATATCCATTTCCCGCAGCTTCCACTTACAAAATGGTGACCCTTTTCTTGCTATGAATATTTGTTGGAAGAAATCCTACTTTGACAGAAAGATCAGTGGGCCTGGGGGCAGAAGACTTAGTAGGTTTGAATCGTAGCTTTACCACTAACTCACCAGTAACCTTGAGTAAGTAATTTACCTCTTTAGGGCCTCAGGTACTTCTGCTAAATGAGGGGTTTGGAGTAGATGATCTCTGGAATGTTCCTTCCAGCCCTGACATTCTGTTTTTCTCTTTGTGAAAAGAAGAAAATAGGAATAAGGAATATGCCACTGTATTGTAGGGATGTGCTCTGTGTACACAGACCCCTTAGGGCCACCAACACCTGGGCATCATGGCCATCCACAGACGTTTGTTACCTCGGAACTCAATCTGAACCATTTTGGAAGCATTTGAATTTTTTCAGAAGTCACCCAAGGTCTTAGCTCATTAGCAGTATCCCCTTCCAGACTGAGATGTGACATCTATAGCTGTGTTCTCTCCCTCTTATCCATCAAAGTGTCTGCTCTACGCCTTTGGGAGAGTAGAAAATCACCTGGACCGATACTTAGCCCTGCCAGCCCAGATGTGAAGGGAAAACACAGGGGTATTGGAAGCAGGCCTGCAGAGGCCTCCTAGTCAATGGTCCCCATCCCTTCCACACTGCAGCTGGTCTGTCCATCATCCTGTGGGGATTCCCACGGTTGACATCTTGCCCTGTCCCCCTTCTCCTGCCTACCTTCCCCCAGACACGCCCATGGTCAGAAATATACAGCTCTTGAACATCTATTGAGAAGTAAGAAAAAAAGAAGCGATTCTAAGGGGAAAAAATGATATGAAGGAGGAAACCTCAAAGGTTTCATTAGGTCAGAGAGTACCAAGCCCTTTATACATGAGTAATAATAATCATCAGCATCAGCATCATAACTGATGATGATAGTAACAATAACATTTATATAATGCATTGAAGTTTTGCAAAACATTACATTTTTTTATCTTATTTGATCCTCACAGTAACCCTGGAATGTAGGGACTATTATTATTCCCATTTTACAGATGGGAAAACTGAGGCTGAGGGAGGTTAAGTGATGTGCTCAGGGTCACATAGTAAGCATCTAAGTCAGAATTTGAACTGAGCACTTCCTGGCTATAGAACTAGGGCTCAATGTACTGCATCCCTTAGATTTCCTTAGAGGGCTCCCAACCCCAGATCCCTTCTTTGTGTTAGATGGGAAAACACTTGACCTTTCTTTTCTTTTTTAAAAATTCTATGTGTTTTAGATTTTAATTTTTAGATCCTTTATTTTTCTTTAAACAAAAAAAAAAGACAAAATAAGCAAGGAAGATTTAACATCAGAAATTGTAATAAAGCAGCTTATCTAACTTTAGAAGGTGGTAAATTTGCATTAAAGGGTGACTGATACAGTGGAGAAAGTATGTGTCTTGGAGTAAGAAGATTTTGGTTATCTCAGCTCCAACACACCTGTGATAGGGAGTAAGTCAGTTATAATAAGGATAATAATATTTGCACTGCCTACCTTACAGGGATATTGGAGGAGGGAGGAAAGTTTTGTAAACCTCAAAGCTCAAGATGAATGTGGATTATTATTAATACAATTTTCATACAAATGAATGGAAAGATGTCCATGCTAGGGATAATCAATCAATCAACAAATGTTTGTTACTAAGCACAGGAGATACAAAGAAAAAACAAACCCTATTCTCAAGGAGTTCCTGTTTAATGGAGGTCACAATTTGCAAATAACTATGTACAAATAAGCTATAGACACAATAAACCGGGAGCAGTCTAAATACAGTCCAAACAAAATTCTGAATTTTCAGAGACGCTCAGAAGACTTCACCGGGATTGAGTAGCTTCTGATATCTTCTCAATTGGATTATTCGTTTTTCCATGGTTTGCTTACACACTGGTACCATAGAATTCTACAATTTGATTAGAAGAAGGTCCAGCAGGCAATGCTAGATTACTATCATCCTTTTCTCCATTCACCTACACGTGATCCCACTGAGGTCAGTCTGTATAGTACTTGACCCAATTTGCCTTGATTTCTAGTTCCCTGCACTATCTCATTTTTTTCTTATTTCCCTTTTCTTGCCCTTTTTCCTCATCAATAAAGTATTTTAATGTATCTTCTTTAAAGCAGCCTGGAATAATGAAAAAAAGCATACTAGGAATGTTACCAAAAACCTGGATGGGATAGTCCCACCCCGAAACAGTTTTTAGCTTATTAGTGTGCACCCGAGCAAATCCATTAAACCCTCTCAGCCTCAGTTTCTGCATCTGTAAAATATCCCCTCGACTTGATTACTGAAAATTTCAGCTTTGGTCTTAAGGCACAAGATTTGATAATTCCTCTATTCCAAATAACTGGATCACAAGGTATGTGATTAGTCCTGGTTTTCATTTATCTAAAAAAATACGATCAAAGGCTGAAAAAAAATTTAGCACCTCTCACAGGATTGTTGTGGAAAGAAAGGAAATAATGTTTGTAAAAAGTGATCTGCAATCCACAAAGCTCTATATAAATGGAGTTATCATTTTAAAACGTTTGTGATTCCATCAGCATTGATGCCTATAGTAATTCATATTTATACAGCACTTTGAAATTTTTCAAACCACTTTCCTTACAACATACTGTGTGGGTAAGCAGTGTAAGTAATATTTTGCAAATGAGGAAAATGAAACTCATTTTTCCAAGGTCCTACAGCAAACAAAAGTCATATAACTGGGAAGGGTCAGATCCAGAATTAGAAAGAAGCCAGTTTTCTTGGTTTCTGGGGCAGGGATTTTTCCACCATGCCAGTTCTCCACATTCCAAATGGTTTTATGAGCTGATATTGGAAGTTTAGCTATATTGGTCCTCAAACAATAGACTTAACCTGTAGCCAAACCAGTAGCTCAGTGTCATGAAGAAGATGCTGAACATGAAGTCTTGAATATCTGCATTCAGATCTTGTCTTGTACATTTCTTGACTGTGTGATCTTAGCCAAATCACTTAACCTTTGTGGGTCTCATTTTCCTCATCTATAAAGTGAAGATGGCCTCTACAATCTCTTTGAACTCTAAATCTGTGATCCAACTTTTCTGCTAGAACTAGCTCTCCAGTGACATTGCTTTTAAAAACCCAGGTTTCTCTCCACACCCCAAGCAGGCATCAGAGAGGTCTTTTACTAGAAGATCTCAGTGTAAGATCACAATTGCTGATGGGGAACCCGGGGAAGCAAAACTTTTTTAAAGTAAAGTAAAAAAAAAAAAGAACATAAAGGTGGAGACAGCAACAAGATCAGACTAATGAGACACTGGGGAGTCCTATGATGATGTCATAATTTTGAAAGTATTAAGGGATCAGTTCTCAAGATATCTAAACGAGATACATTGAACAAAGCCCTGGAATGAATGATGAAAAAAAGCTTTTATTAAGCATTTACTATGTGCCAGGTATCATGTAGAAGAAGTGAGAATTCAAAGATTCAAAAAGAGACAATCCCCACTAATGCACTGTTGGTGGAGTTGTGAACTGTTACAACCATTCTGGAGAACAATTTAGCCCAAAGGACTAAAAAACTGTTCATACCCTTTGACCCAGTAATACCACATGTAAGTCTATATCCCAAATAAATCATAGAAAAGGGTAAAGGACTTTTATATAGTCAATCCTCAAGTTTTGCAAGGGTAACACTGCTAGAAAATGACACAAAAGTAAAAAAGATGTTGCTACATTGAGCCTATGGGAAAAGGGAGATTAGGCCCCACAAACACCAAAAGCTGTCGTCTTTTGCTAGAGTTTGCTGAAAATACACTTTTTTGCATATAATACTTTATAATAAAACATTAATTCCAATAATATGTACTTTCTGAAGCATATTCATGAACTTTTTTTTTAATAAATGCTTTCCTTCTTTTTGCAGGTATAATGAATAGTTGATTCATTAACACCAAACTCATGGTGGATAGCAGCTGCAGACATTCTGGCACAAAGCTTATCTGACACCTTTATTTTCTCCTTAAACTGCCTCACTGGATTTGCATACTTGGACTTAGAGCCCAGAGGATTTGCACTAAGCTTTAGGGACATAATTGCAACACAAACCTTGAGTTTTAAAGGCAGACAATGAAATTATGCAAGGAATACACAGGGAGTTCCTTATGATGGTCGGGTGAACAAAATTAGTAAAGTATCTAGTAGGATACCAGCCACTTGACAAACTTGCAAGCATTACACCTCTCTCTCTTTTTAAAAATCTATTGCACATAGTCATAGATATGTGCAATTGCCAAAAAGGGAAAATGAGGTTACTAATAAAATCACACAAATTCTTGAAGTCGCAAAAGTTAAATGCATGAATGTTGAAGATCAACTGTATGCAAGAAAGATTTATAGCAGCTCTTTTTGTCATGACAAAGAACTAGATATTGGTGGGGTGTCCATCAACTTGGGAAAGACTGAAGAAGTTTTGATATGTTATTCTGATGAAATACTATTGTGCTATAAGAAATAATGAGGGGAAGGGTTTCAGAAAAACCTGGGAAGACTTATATGAATTGATGCAAAGTGAAGTGAGAAGAATCAGGAGATCATTGTACACCATAAAAGCAATATTGTAATGATAATCAATTGTGAAAGACTGGAGGAGGGAGGGGAACCTGTAGTCTTGAGGCCACATGTTGGCAGTCTATGTCATTGGGTGTGGCTTTTTAACTGATTCCAAGTTTTGTAGAACAAATCCTTTTATTTTATTTTTGTAAGCAATCAGGGTTAAGTAACTTGCTCAAGCTTACGCGGCCAGTTATTTCTGGGTGTGGTGCTAAGTATTTGAGCTCAGATTCGATCCCCAGGTCATCCTGACACTGGAGCCAGTGCTCTTACTCGCTGTGCTACCTGTCTGCCCCTAAATCCTTTTATTAAGGGATTTGTTCTGTGAAGTTTAGGTTCAGTCAAAGGACCACACTTGAAGACCTAGAGGGCCACATGTGGCCTTGAGGCTGCAGGTTCTCCACCCTTGACTTAGTTACTCTGATCAATGTAATGATCTGAGACAATTCAGAAAGACTCACCATAAAAAAATACTATCTACCTTCAGAGAGAAAACTAATGAGCTCTGAGGACATATTGAAGTATATTTTTTGTTTTGTTTTTGTTCTTGCTTTTCATTTTTGCAATATGGCTAATGTGGAAATATATTTTGTATGATTTTACATATGTAATTAATATTGTTGATTGTTTTTAATGGCTGGGTGGGGCTAGAGTAATGGAGAGAATTTGAAACAATTTTTAAATGAATTTTTAAGATAGTGTGTTATTGTTGTTTTAAGAGAGAGACAGTCCTACTCTCAAGGAGCAGGAGAAAACGACACTTATAGGGGAGAGGTGACTAGGGAAAGGAGGTTTGCTCTGCAAAAGTAGGAAGAAGGAGTCCAGCTGATGATGAGATTGCCTAGGTAGATAATAGCTGGATGGGCTATGAAAATTAAGCATGTAATGAACATTATTATCATGAAAAAAGCAGTAGAAAAAATTAATAACTAACAAAATATATGCCTACTTTCCTGTCTTTATAAGAATATTGAGAACAACCTTGGGAAAGATATGGGAAAATTACAGGAAAACTCTAACAAATTCTGTTTTACAGCAAATCACTTTGGGGCAGGGGCAAGACTGGATCTCCCTATCACAACCAGTCTGAAAGTGCAGTGATCACTCACAAGTCTGATTCCAACTACTGATTGTCATAGGAGCTTTCCGGTCCATTTGCCATTTGGATTGATTCTCCCCTCCTTGAGTAGCCTGAAACTCTCACCTCACCCCTTGCTCTTGGAGGATCACCATATTTGGTGCCAAACTTAATGCAAATACCTAATTGGTGTTAACTTACTGCAACTCAAAACTCCTGAGCTCAAGTGATCACCAGTCTCACCCTCTACCAATAGCAAGGAATGTAGGCATATGCCACCACTCCTGGTTCCAGATCACATCTTTAAAGACAAATGATTGAAAAAATGAGAGTATAAGATTTCACTGCTTATTGTCTGTTGACTAAAAAAAAAACCAAAACATTTGATTTGGTAGAAAAGCAAAATGCCTCTATAAAAATTATTTTCTGAAAAGATGTTTCTCATGATATGCCAAAATAATATAAGATTCCCTAAAAGATGTAGTACTTGAGATCAATTTGCTTGACAAGACTTTGATTATGAGCATCATATGACATATAAAGGAGGGAGATGCCTGCTCACCAAAGGCATTTGCTACTCTACATGGAAGAAGGATTCCCTATAAACAGTGAGATCTTCCAGATACTCTTGCTTACAAATGACTTTGTGCTGATTACATAAAGTCCAATAACATTTCAGAGCTTCCTAAATGAGATAACTATTCAAAAGGTTTTTTTCTTAAGAAAAATCAAGTAAATTAAGAACACCTGCTCTCTATATTAGGATGAACCACTCATAGAGATGGTCAACTGATACATACATCTTGGACAGATCCTGTGGATAGGCAGTGATCTGGGAATAGAGATGAATAGAAAAGGGAGAGTGGGTTGAATTGCTTTAGGGAAATTGTGCAGGGCTTTTAATGTGCCTAAGCTTCCCTCTGAAATAAAGACCTAGCAATATTCTTCTGATGATACCAAATTACTGTGAGTCATAGAATAAACACAGTCTCTGAAGAAATAAAGTTGTGGATCCCCCAAAGGGCAATGGAGAGGCCCATGATGGCTCTGAGTAGGGAAAAATTACACAAGAGAAGGGGCATAAAGGATGCTAGTCGGTGCCCATGCAATATCAAACAATTTAGAAGAAGGCTATTAGCATGTTGGATGAATCCCCATTGGAAGATTTATGTGTAGATGCAGACAAAGTTGCATAGGAGAAGGCATGGATAGCTTGTGATCCATACCATTGAAAAGATTCATCGTGTCAATGATATTGCAGAGACAATGAAGTGTTATTGTAATACTTAATGGTTATCAAAAAAACAATATACATGGTCACATTGATTTATCTCAACAACATGTAAGCTAAGGCAGTTAGTAGTCAGATTAACGCCATATTACAGAAGCTGAGAAGGTTTAAATAAATAATTTGTCCAAGATCACTCAGTAGCGAATAGCGGAGGCTGGACCCAAACCAGGTTTTCTGAATACCAATCTAGTGTTTTCCTCACTATGTACCATTGACTATAGCCTCTTATACTTCAGCAAATCCTTCAGTTACCAGAGTCAGAATTGTTTGGGTGAAGCATGTTTTTGTCTTCTTTAGTTGCTTACTATTTGTACAGTCACATTTTCCCTCCTCGTTGCTTTCTTTTGCCCACAATGATAAGAATTCTTGCCAAAGGAAAGGGCAGCCCAGTATACATGCCTAAGCCTTCTTACAAATAGAGAATGAATAGAGGCATTGATTTGCCTCATAAAAGTCAGCGAAAATGAAGGGGTAATCAAAGACATTGATCGAAACAACTGAATATTGAGAATCCCACTTAGAAACATGATTTTCTTGCTCCAAAGAGAAATGAACAAATGAAAAGAGGCCAAGGCAAAGAAGTGTGTGTAATGCAGTAATGAAGAGAGGTCAAAGTTAGTGCCCAAGGGATACGGCTCCATAGTTGGGTGTGCTACATAATGCTTATTCACTGTTGGATCTCCCTGGCCAGTGTCCAATGGGCTAAAACCTTGCATTATGAACCCAATGGTACAAGGTCAGAACAAAAATACTCTTTGCTGATTCAGAATGTGTTCTTTTTTTTTTTTTTTTTTGCTTTTTGGAGGGCAACTGGGGTTAAGTGACCTGCCCAAGGTCACATGGCTAGTTTTTTTGTGTTAAGTGTCTGAGGCCAGATTTGAACTCAGGTCCTCTTGACTCCAGGGCCAGTGCTCTATTCACTGTGCCACCTAGCCACCCCTCTTGTGTGTGTGTGTGTGTGTGTGTGTGTGTGTGTTCTTGCACATACTCAGGCTCCCATTTCTTAGGGAAGCTCCATAGCAGACAGATATTTTGCCACCCTGAATTCATTAATATTTCAAATCACAGTGGGGAACAGAAAAGGAGAATGACCAAAAAAAGACATTTTAAGGTGGAGGGTGGTGGTGGTGAGAAACAATAAGGAAGAGCTTTAAATTCTAGCCCCAACCTTCTCCTTTTTTGACAGATTAGAAAACTGAGACCCAGATAAAAGAATGATAATGATATATGCTGAATTGAACGGAATTGAAGGGAAGAGATTCAAGCGAATTGAACAAACATAGTTTGCTGAGGACCAAGCCAGCTGGGATTAAATAAACCCCAACTCTCCTGGGTATAACATTGCCAAAGAGGAGAGGATACTCAAGGTGGTGCTTCAGAGGACTAGGGGTCAAGCGGTGCTGGAAGGAGAGCCCATTGGAAGAAAGGTCATCTGTTGAAGTTGCTGCCTAACGGCAAGATGGAGGTGAAACCCACAAAGTCACCATTTTCAGGATACCTTCTTTTCATTAAAAGCATGAGAATCTGCTGTATTGGTTACTAGATTAAAAAAATACATTCAAGCTGGGACAAAGTTTGTGTCTAGACAGAATCATCCACACTCCCACGAGTCACAGGGTTTAAACGGGGGGACTGGAGGCTAGTGGTTCTACCCCAAGCTTCCTCCATAGTCAACTTCTAGCAACTTCCATGACTTTTGTGTCTCAGTCTTTTTCACTAATTTTACCATATTATCACTTGAATATCATAGCACTGGTTGATGCAAATGCAATTAAAAGCATAGTGAGTAAAGGTGAGTATGTGGATGGCAAATTAAAAGGTGGCTTAATTTCAAGTTAGATGGATCCTAGTACAGGGATTCATGACCATGTATAGAAGGAGATCTGCCTTTTGCTTCCCTGAAGTGAAAAGTTCTCTAGGGGAACAGGGGAGAGGGAGGAAGGTCTGGCACTAAATTATATAGTGGTGTCAGCACCTCTTACTAATTAAGTTGTTTGCCCATTTGCAGAGGCCTGTATCAGCAACTTTTGGCCATGGCCCCCCTTCCCACTATAAATGCCTTTGGGATTTGGGAATCAGCAGGGCCTGCCAGCATTTTCTATCAGCTGAGTTGACCTTGAAAGAAGCAATAGAAAAGAGCCCTGGACTTCAAGTCCCAGGAACTGGGCTTAAATCCCTACTTTGATGCTTACTTTTAGAGGACTTTAGCAAGTTAAGCCACCTCTCTGGGCTTCCCTCAGCTTAGTAGCACAAAGATGAGACAGTCCCAAAGAGTTCTGTGGATAACTGACTGTTCCGACTTAGCCCCAGTGCAGCCATTCAATTTGGTCTGACTGGACAATTCGATGAAGGAAGAAGAAGGCCAAGCTAGTCGACTGATTTTCTAGCTGTTGCCCTGAAATGACCAATCGACTCAGGTCTGTCCAACTTCTGTTTTCACTGATACTTAAAGCTGCTTTTGCTGGTAAAAATAGCAACTCTGCTGGCATTTGGCAAAGCAAACCAGGAGCTTAAAATGCATTATGGAACTTAAAGATCATTTGATGATAAATACTTGAAATCCATAGTACCCAGGTAGTCCCTGGATGGTGCTGATGTTGCTTCTCTCGATAAATTCTAAAAGTCAAGACAATTTCGAATTCCTTTAGAAACCCACTGGGAAAAGTAGTGTGGATCCCACTTGATGCCCCATTTCATAAAGTAATTCTTTTTTATGTGAAAAGCACAATGAATGGACTGACACATGCCAATTAAGTGTGTTTCAGGGGCCCCAGCCCTGCAATCAGCTATGCAGTATTGGAAAGCAGCATTCTCTCTGAATATAAGTGCCTGTCCTGCTTGCCTGCCCTACTGATGGTTGCATCTATTTGTTTGACTTGAACAGGCCTGCTCTGCATACATATCACATGCAGGATCCCATTATACAGGAGCAGGATGAGTTTTAATGCACGTTTTGTACTTTTGACACCTAAATAATCCAGTTATCATCTTGACATGGAAATTGGAATGTCTTTGTTCTAGTGGCCCAATATGCTCCTGTTGGAATATATACATCAACACTCTCAAAACATGCTATGTTGTAAAAATATTAAATCTTCTCCCTTCTCCTGAGCTGCAAACAAGCTGGCACAAACCGTTCATTAGATAGGAAAAGACCTGTGCAATTGTCATTCATCAGCCAGCACTTAACACAAAGACCTGGTGCTTTTGTGATGAGCTTTCTTTGGTCTATCCATTTAGCCTCCTGAGTTCTTGTCCCCATACTTTACCCCCTTTCTGATGAAAATATAAGGCATTGTAGAATTTCAGATTCTAAAACAGATTTTATATATTCTTCTACCTGATGGAACTCTACTTGTTGTAATGGCTAGAGTACTGGTCTTGGAAATCAGGAAGACATGAACCCCAAATCCTACCTCAGATACTTACTAGCTGAATGACCTTTGGCAGAACACTTAAATTCTCCCAGACTTAGGGTTCTTATCTGTAAAATAATAATAATGATAAAAATACCTACTAGCAGGGTCCTTGTGAGGAATCAAATTGGATTATGTAAAAATACTTGAAAAATTATTTTATGTGTGTGTATACACACACTCTCTATCTATCTATCTATCTATCTATCTATCTATCTATCTATCTATCTATCTATCTAT
>NW_027186304.1:39487448-39491629 GCF_028583685.1 Petaurus breviceps papuanus | reverse complement strand
TATCTATCTATCTATCTATCTATCTATCTATCTATCTATCTATCTATTTATATGACAGCTGGGGGGTACAATGAATAGAATACCAGGCCTAGAGGCAGAAACACCTGAATTCAAATCCAGTATAACTTTTGTGATCCTGGGCAAGTCACCTAACCCCGTTTGCCTCAGTGTTTTCATTGTAAAATAAGCCTGAAAAGGAAATGTAAACAACTCCAGTATCTTTGGCAAGAAAATCTCAAATGGGCTCAAAAAGGGTTGGACATGACCGAAAAATAACATAACGCACATATGTGTGTATACATATGCATGTATGTATATATGTATACACACATGTGTGGGAATACATTATGCACCCATACATGTGTATATATACATACATATATACATGTAAAGCACTTACCTGTACACACATATAGGTAAAGCATTTTTGCACATCTTAAAGCACTTTACCACTTGATGCATATATGATTAGTGTTGATATTACTTCATTTTCTATCTTACCTTTTAGCAAGATATAGTTTCCTTCCTTATCTCTTTTCATTGGGTCTATTTTTTGCTTTTGCTTTGTCTGAGATCAGGATTGTAACCCCTACTTTTTTTTTTTCACTTCAGCTGAATCATAATAGATTCTGCTCCAGTCCCTTACCTTCATTATGTGTGTGGTGTGTTTCCTGTAAACCACATATCATAGGATTCTGGTTTTTTATCCTCTCTGCTATTTGTTTCTTTTTTATGGGAGAATTCCTTCCATTCATATTCATATTGGTAGTTATGATTACTAACTGTGTATTTCCCTCTCTCATATTTTCCCTCCTGTTTGTCCTCTCTTTTCAAACTTTCGCTCCTGGATAGTGTTTTGCTCGTGTCTACCACATCCCCCCAGTCTGCCTTCTCTTCTGTCAGTTTCTGCCCACCTCTTCTCCCCCGCCACCTTTAGGTAATCTCCTCCCTTCCTACTTTCCTATCAGGTAAGATAGATTTCTATATTCAACTGCTTGTGTGTATTATTCCTTCTTGGAGCCTATACTGATGAGAGTAAGGTTCACATGGTCCCCTTCGCCCACCCTCCCATCCTTCCTTCCACTGGAATAAGTTTTTTGCCTCTTCATGTGAAATAATTTACCCCATTCTACCTCTTCCTTCTGTACCCAGTGTACTCCTCCTTCTAATTCATTAATTATTTTTATGGCACTCCCTCAAGTCCATCTCATACCCTTACCATCTGTTTCTTGGGCTAAAAGATTGTTTCAACCTGTCTTTTTTCAGGTCCTACTCTTCCAGGATTGGGGGAGGGGTGCATTATTTTATGGTTGTTTGGAGGTGAATATGGAAGAGTTACAGCAATTTAATGCTTTCTCAATCATCTTAGCTCCTTATACTTTCATAGGACTTGAGAATCTGTATAGCACAGGGGATAGAGGGTTGGCCATGGCCAAACAAAGATGGTAGAGTAGCACAAAGAAATTCGTCAAATTTAGCAAAACTCCTTCAAACAGATCCTGAAGACTCACTGACTGGATCATCATGGGGAAATCCAAAAAAGCCACAGTCAATCATTTTTTAGCCCATGTTGGCACTGGAAGATAGACAGAGGGGTCTGTGGTCACTGTGGACAAGACCTGGCCAGGAGAATGTGCAGGGTACTCCAGGACAAGAAGAGGCCATGCACCAGGGCAAGATGAAGGCTCTGACCCATACCAGGGAAAAGAGACTGTGTGTAGGGTATTGGAACAGGTTCTAACTCATCGCTTTGTCACTTACCACCAAGATCCAAGTCACAGATGAAAGACAAACTAAGGAGGGAACCTGAGCTCAGGGGTAGCATTCAGGAATAAAGAGATGTCCCAGGTCCTAGACAGCATGCCAAGAACATGTGCAACAGCAACAAAAGCAATGGCTTTGATCAGCCTCCAGCAGCAAATGAGGTTTGAGCCCAATCTGAAGACTGCAGAGAAAAAATCAGGGTAGAAATCCCAAACTAAAGGGTAGCCCGCTGCTCTTTACTCGGAACCAGAAGAACTTCCCAGCTGGCTGATAGTAACTGAGTACAGCAGAATCTACTGTTGCTTAGACCCAGACTCTGGTCAGAAACTCATGGAGCTCAGACCAGAGGTCAACAGTCAGACTTTACCCTGGATCAGACTACTTTGGGAGCAATGAAATCTTGCAGGTCTCTGGTTTAAACTGTCCCTGAAAATTTGGGACAATATAGCATTCAATACCCCCGAGAAAGCAATAGGAAGACCATTTCAGACATTAACTCCATAAGTACACAGAAGTCAACTCTAACATCAAATATGAAGTCAGAAAATGGATTGGAAGAATGAGCAAACATAAAAAGAATCACATCATATAAAGCCATTAAGATGACAGAGATGCTGAAGACACAAACCTAGAAGAAGAAAATGATTTTAAAACTCCTAGAAGCAAAATATCATGGAAAAACATATCTTGGCACAAATTCAACTAGAATTCTTGGAAGAGATAAAGCAAGAGTTTGTTAGTTTTTGTTAAGAAATGAAAAAAATAGCTTTTATAAATGAAATGGGAATGCTAGAGGAAAAAACTGGAGGGAAAAATATTGGATCTGTAGAATAAAGAATTGGAAAGGGAATTAACAGCTTGGGACAAGTCATAAAACTCTGCCCAAGCAACAAATTCCCTGAAAATTAAAAAGAATCAAATAGAAGTCAACAATCTTACAAAACCACAAAAGATATTAAAATAAAATCAAAAGACTGAAGAAAAACAGGAGAAACATCAGGTATCTTATAGTAAAAGCAATCTACCTAGAGAACAGATCAAGGAGAAAAAAGTGAAGAATTATCTGATTATCCAAAAGCTATAACTGAAAAGAGAACCTAGACATCATATTTCAAGAAATCTTAATAGAAAATTTCCTAGATCTGTTAGAACCAGAAAACAATGTAGAAATATAAAGAATCTGCCAGTAATCTACTGAAAGAACCCCCAAATAAAAACTCCCAGAAACATTATATACCTAAAATCCAGAACTCCCAGGCCAATGAAAAAAGATTGCAAGTATCCAAGAAATAACGAATTCAAGTACCAAGGAGACCCAGTCAGGATGACACACAATTTAGCAGCCACTACTATAAAAGAGTGGAGAACTAGACATACAATATTCCAGAAGGCAGAGAACATAGGCTTATGACCAAGAATTATTTGCCCCGCAGAACTGAGTATAATCCTATAGGGCCAAATGGATTTTTACAAAAATCAAAGACTTCCAAGCATTCCTGATGAAAAGACCAGAGCTAAGTAGAAACTTTGAAATTCAAATACAGACATTAAGAGAAATGTAATAAGATAAATAGGAACAATCATAAGGGACTAAACAAGGATAAACTGCTTACATTCTAATTTGGAAAGATGATTCATGTGTCCCCTCTGAGCTCTTATCTTTTATCATATAGGGAGTTTATTTAGGCAGAAAGACTGGGGGTGATTCTGCCATGTCTTAATGGGCTTAAGAAAAGAATGGAAAGAGAAGAATACACTAGGGGCAGAAAGGAAAGAAAGGTTGGGGAAATTATTTCACATAATTAGGATGTGTAAGTAGATATCTTTACAAACAAGGGAAAAAGGTGAAGTATCCAGCACTTGAAAATCACTCTCATCTCAACTGGTCAAAGGAGCATACATATGCACATACACAGAATTGGGTACAAAATACATTTCATTGAGTAGGACAATAGGAGGGAAAGAAGAGAATGGGTAATTTCATGGAAGGTAGATTGAGGAAGCAAAACAAACTCTAATTAAGGATGCATAAAAATATTTATAGTTCTTTTTGTGGTGGCAAACATTGGAAAACTGAGGGGTGTTCGTTAATTAGGGAATGACTGAACAAGTTATAGTGTATAAGTGTGATAGAATACTACTGTGCATTAAGAAATGATGAAGTAAATGGTTTCAGAGAAACTTGGGAAGATGTGTATGAACTGATGAAGAATAAAGTAAAATGACAACAATATTTGAAAGACAAACTTTGAAAGACTTAGGAACTCTGTTCAGCATAATGACCAACCATGATTGCAGATGAGGAAACCTGCTACCCATTTCCTGGTAGAGAAATGAAAGATTCATCATAGTACAGAAATTAGATAGATAGATAGATAGATAGATAGATAGATAGATAGATAGATAGATAGATAGAT
>NW_027186304.1:39444110-39487438 GCF_028583685.1 Petaurus breviceps papuanus | reverse complement strand
GATAGATAGATAGATAGATAGATAGATAGATAGATAGATAGATAGATGTGTATGTATATGTATATTTCTGCATGGAATGTGTGAATGCATGTGCATATATGTGTGTGTGTGTGTGTGTGTATATATATATATATATATATACCCACACAGTAACCTAGAGGTGGTATCTTGAGGACCCAAAAAAGAAAAATCCTTGTTACTAAAGTTCTTGGCACTGTCAAATGGTTCAACACCAAAAATTGGAACAATTTTATCAGTAGAAGTGACATCAAAGAAGATGCATTACCATTTGATTTGTAGCCAAAAACCTTTGCTTTGTAATGTGTCCTGCATTAGAATATGAGCTCCTAGAGAGCACAGACCTTCTTGCTTTTCTATTTCTATTCTACGCCCAGTACATAGCCCAGTGATTTGAACATAAAAAGTACTTAATAAGTGCATTATTCCTTCATTCATTTGTTCATTCATTCTACCACCCATGACAAGTAGAAGGGAATTAACAATGAATTAACAATCAGCCATGTACTTTACCCTAAGACTTGCAAACCTGAGAGATTTAGCCTCAAACAAACCTGCCATAAAACAGCATCATGGAGAGGGAAAGACAGCAAGAGCTTCCAAGTATCTTTTATTATTAACTTTGTCAATATCTTGTAGCTAAAACTCTAACTCTTTGGCTGCATTGACTCAAAGATTTTCAGTGAGCCTTGAGGCTTGCATAAGGTATTTCAGGATAGATTACTTAATGCTAATAAAAAAGTATTTCAAGTGTGTAATAAAGAAATCTCTCATTGTTAGGTTAAAAAAAAGTTACTAGTGAATTAATGAATCGTAATTAGAGGATACAACACTCTGACTGCTATGAGGTATGCCAAGGGGCATAATAATAAGGTTATAACAGCAACTAGCCTTCAATTGTAAGTCAGTAAAGAAATTTAATATATTCATAAGCTAGGACATAAAAAGAGGTGGCATGGTGTAATAGATGGAATGGGGCTTAGAGTCAGGAAGAACTGATTTTAAATCCACCCTTGACACTGTGTGACCATGGACAAAATGTATTAGACTTACTCAGTTTGACCCTAAAGGACCAAATTTGAAGCAATGGATAGAAAGTACAAAAGAGGCAAATGTGAGCTCAGGGAAGTGATTTAAGCTCATTGGAGTTGTCTGAGTATCCAAAATTGACATTTGGAATAGGTCAGGGGGCAATGGGTTCCTCCTCCTTGTAGATTTTCAAGGAAAAGTTAGATGACCCCCTTATTAGGTATGTTGTAAAAAGAATTCTTTTGGAGGGTAAGGTGTGCACTAGGGAGCCCTTCAAGTCCCTTTCAACTCGGAAAATTCTATGATATCACTTGATCTTAACCTCCTTAGAGCTTATCTGTTGTTTATCTTTGTTTTTGAAGAAGACCAAAGACTCTATGAGTGTGATGTTCTGACATGAGTGTAAATTGGATTGAAATGAGACAGAGTTCTGTCAGCCTCCCTCTCTCTTCCATAGCCATCAAACACTAGTGGCAAGACAAATGTCAAGATGACTGGTGATGGCCAGGGATGCAGTGGATGACCTTGGCTTTTCTAAATTGATCTCACTTCCCAGGCCCCATCTATACAAAGAGATCATTGAATGAGATAATATCTTTTTCTTTTTGCTTTTTTGGAGGGCAATTGGGGTTAAGTGACTTGCCCAAGGTCACATGGCTAGTTTTTGTGTTAAGTGTCAGAGGCTGGATTTGAACTCAGGCCCTCCAGACTCCAGGGCCGGTGTTCTATTCACTGCGCCACCTAGCCACCCCAAACGAGATAATATCTTAGTAATCTTCCACATCCAACATCCTACAAATCTAAGAAATGTGAAGGGTAAGCCTTGGTGCTGAATTTTGGTATTATGGAGATTTGCATTGCCTCTGGAAGTTTGCAAAAATTAGTTTCTTTTTTAGATATTAGCATATTAATTCAGTGGAAATGGGAGTTATATTTAGTCATAATTCAAACTTCCTTTTTCTAAGTTATGGGCCAGATGTGGAAGAAAGAGCAAAAATAATAATAACAACAATAGCCACGGAGTGACAAATCCCAAGATCATTTCTATTTGAACCTCACTGAAATAAATTATAAACAACAGGCCACCTATTGTCTAACAACACCAACCAGCATTGTCAGGAGTTCCCATACTGGAAATTCCCTATACTGACAAAATCTCATGTTCACCTAAGGCATAAAGATAATTCACTATTTGATAGCCCTAAATGACAAAATGTTTTGTCCACAAAACAACCTTTTTTTGTCTAATGGTAGCCATCTCTAAGGCAGAGGGGGGAGGGAAGAACAAAAAAGGAGGGAAAGGAAAAAAATTACATTACTTCATTATAGATTTATAGATTTGTAGTTTCATGCACAATCATCTTTTTTATTATACAATGTTATGCTTGTTTTATTCAATAAATTAAAAATAAAATAAAAACAAAAAACTGGGGGAAGGGGAAGAGTTTTGGGAAGGGTATAATCAGACCTGTGCATTCAGAAAGATTATTTGAGCAAAGGGAAAGGGAGAGGCTCTGAAATCCATTCTGTAGAACCCAAGGAACTCTTTCCCTTGAGCTTAGACTTGAAGGGTGGTAGGGGCTCCAGGGGGCCAGGGAGATAATTCCAGGCCTGGGTGCACAGTCTGTGCAACTGCATGTAGGCAAGATAACAAGTGGGTCATGGAAGACATAAAGGAAAGGAGTATGTAATCAGCCAGGGAACATAACCTGGAAATAATGAAAGGCTTTTAATGTCAAAGAGCCATTTAAATTTCACTCTACAGGTAATAAGGTGCCACACAAGCTTCTTAGGCAGGAAAGGGACATGCTTGGGTATGTTCTAGAAAGACTTTGGTGACTGTGTAAAGAAGTGCTGTCAAACTCATATAGAAACAGGGGCCATTAAACCATACAAAAGGATCTCTGTGACTGCATATTGACTTAGTTTTAAAATGTTTTGTTTTCTGTGTCTTATTGTA
The DNA here is from genome assembly GCF_028583685.1 of Petaurus breviceps papuanus. Classification (NCBI taxonomy): domain Eukaryota; kingdom Metazoa; phylum Chordata; class Mammalia; order Diprotodontia; family Petauridae; genus Petaurus; species Petaurus breviceps. Next base: position 39,484,431 of record NW_027186304.1, on the reverse strand, counting down.
TTTTTATTTGTTTTATTAAATATCCCCAGTTACATTTTAATCTGGTCCCTGTATCTGCATTCTAAGTCACTATGTGAGTTTCGCAGTCCATGTGTTAAAGACACCTATGGCATAAAAAAAGGGTTAGAGGGGCGGCCAGGTGGCTCAGTGAGTAAGAGCACTGGCTCCAGTGTCGGGATGACCTGGGATCAAATCTGGGCTCTGATACTTAGCACCACACGCAGAGATGACTGGCCATGTAAACTTGAGCAAGTTACTTAACCCAGATTGCTTTAAAAAAAAGGGGGAGTTAGAGTCTGAAAGCATGGTGGCCAATTAGAAGGCTCTTATAATGCAAGAAATGATGAGGGTCTACATTAGAGAGGTGACCATGGGAGAAAGGAAAGAGTAGACTTTTATTGGAATTGGAAACTAATGAGGTATAAGGAAAAATGTCTTGATGAAAGCTAGGTATGCTAATATCACGATGTTGAAACTTCATTTCTGAGTGATCTTTTTATTCTTAAAATATTCACTTTTTAAAATTATTCTGTTCTTCCCACTACCCCCCTCCAACTGAGCAAGTAAAAAAAAAAATAACCAATGCCAGAAACAAAAAAAAATACCTCAATACATAGTTGCAGAGTTCAGCAAAATAAATTTCCACTTTAGCCATGTCCAAAAATATAGATCTCTTTCTTCATTTTACTTTCATTATTTCTCTGTCAGAAGATGACTGACACATTTCCTCTTCATTCTTTTGGACTTAGGGTTTATCAGTGAGCTGATCAGAGTTCTAAAGTCTTTCAAAATTGTTTTTCTCTATAATGTCATCATTGTATAAATCGTCTTAGTTCTGCTCACTTGATTCTTCATAAGTTCATAAAGGGCTTCCCAATTTCCTCTGAAATTGTCCACTATATTATTGCTCATGGCATAATAATATTGTATTACATGTATATATATTATGGGCAGCTAAGTGGCACAGGGGATAGAGTGCCAGTCCTGCAGTCAGGAAGACTCATTTTCCTGAGTTCAAATCTGGCCTCAGACTGACTAGCTGTGTGAACCTGGGAAAGTCACGTAACCCTGTTTGCCTCAGTTTCTTCATCTATAAAATGAGTTAGAGAAGGAAATGGCAAACCACTCCAGTATCTTTGCAAAGAAAACTCCAAAAATGGGTCATGAAGAGTCAGACATGACAGAAAACAGCTAAACAATAACAACAAAAGAGTCTTTTCCTTTTTGTTTGATTTGTTTGAGGGTGTAGTCCTAGTAGTGGTAGAGCTGAATTAAAGGACATGTGCATTTTAGTAACCTTTGGGAAAAAGCTCCAAATGGTTCTCCAGAATGGCTAGATCAAATCTCAGCTCCACCAACAATGACTAAAGATAGCTTATTTTACCATATCCCCTCCAATATTTGTAATTTTCTTCTTGTCATGTTTTCCAATATGACAGGTGTGAGATAAAAACTCAAAACTGCTTTAATCAGCATTCTGTAATTACTGATCATTTAGAACACTTTTTTTTTTCAAATGGCTGTTGATAGCTAGCATTTCTTCCTTTGAAAACTTCCTGCTTAGGTTCTTTGACATTTATCTACTGAGCAATGGCTGCTGACAAATTTGAGTCATTATCTTATTAATTTTGGATAAAAGGCTTTTATCAGAGAAAGTTGCTGCAGAAATGTTTTTCCTAGTTACCTGTTTCCCTTCTATTTTTTCTACATTGGAAAAACTTTTTGATTTTATAGAAATAAGTATCTATTTTATCCGCTCTTCAAATTGTGAATCCTCTCTTTCACTTGTTCATTCATGATCTCTCTTTATCCATTGATCCAAAAGGTAATTTCTTCCTTTCTCTTCTCTTTGGTTTATGATGTGAACTTTTATGTCTAGATCACATATCCATTTGGAGTTTACTTGGTATATGGTATAAGGTGCTGGTCCAAATTTAATTTCTCTGGATTACTGTCCAATTTTCCCGGCAGTTTTTTTTTTTATTAAATAGTGACTCTTTTCCCCAGTAACTGGGTCTTTGAGTCTATCAAACAGTATGCTATTAATATGTATTTTTCTGTATATTATATATCTAATATGTTCTACTTACTCATCTCTTTCTTTTTTAAACCAGTACTAGATTAAGTGATTATTGTTTTCTTATTCTTCCATACTTTCTATTTTGCAGAATTTGCTATTTCCCTACTTTTAATATATCAGAGTAACATTTATCCATTTATTGATTTCCATATTGTCTTCCATTCCCATGATCTATCAAATATTACTAGCATTGACTCAGCAATATCATCTCCACAGTCTTTCAAAACCCTGGGCTGTGGTTCATTGAGACCTGAAAATTCTCACTTTGGAGTTTCAGTATGATCTCTTAACTCTCTACTCAAACACCTTGGTTTTCTCAATCTTCTTAGCCATGTTTTCTGCTCTTTAAAGACTGAGACATAATGATAAAATTTCAACTTTCTTCTTAATATCATTTAATAACATTGCATTCTCCCTACCCCCAATAGTTTTGCAGAAAGCCTGATCCTTGCTGTTTTTGACCATAAACATACATTTGTCTTTTTAAAAATTTGTACTTTGCATGTTTTACAAGTTTTAATTCATTCTGTGATTTAGGATTCCTTGTAGTATTCTTTAGGTCCATCCTGCTTTTTGTATATCCTTCCTTGATGGTGTATTTCTTATTTTAATATTCATTACTCTGTGTATATCTTTTCTTTTTTCAGATAAGTTAATTAGAGAGCTCCCTGTGCAGCTATTGCTTTCTGTGGACAGCTTGCTCTTCTCCATTTGATTCATTCATGTTTTTATTGTTAGAAGTTCACTACCATCTCCCATTTTTCCTGAGATATCTTCTACTTTAGTCTTAGGCCATGAGATCCTATTTCTTCTTGGGCTTTTTTTTTTAAATAAGCTACCCTATCACCTCTTACTATATGCAATATTTTCTTTACTTTCTCAAAACTTAAGATAACAAGGTCACTTTCTCTAAAAGTTCTCACCATTTTAAATTTTCCAGGTAGTTTCTATTTTCTTGGTCAGAATTAGATCCAAATGAACTATTCCCCTAGCTACTTCCTCTACTTTCAGGGGCAATAAAAGATGAGCTAGGCAAGTCAAGAATTTCTCAGAGAGGTGGGGTTATTTCTCCTTTTGTACCTATGTAAATACCCTTCAAATTGTGCTCCTTTTTATCTGTGGAGTGTGCATGTGTGTGTGCATGAGTGTGTGGGTGTCTTATAAACATATGTGTAATAACAAATATTTTATTAGATAACAGAGTGATATCCACATGTGCCAAACACTGTGCAAGGCTCTAGAGATACAAAAATGAAACAGTCCCTGTTCTCAAGTATTTTGTATAAAATGCATTCAATATAGATATAAGGTAATTTTGGGGGTCAGGCGTTCAGGGAAGGCCTCCCAGACGTGTATGTACAAACCCACACATACTTACACAAATACAGTGGATCTAAAATGCCCTTCTACCATCTCACTATCTGATATTTCTATTTGTTAAATGCCTATTTTTCCATTACCCTTTTCCAGACAGAGGCAGCAGCATGATATGTCAGATAGAACATTGGACTTGGAGTCAGAAATACCAGGATTCATATAATACCAGGTTTTATATTTACTTACTAGCTATGTGACCTTGGGCAAATTAATTAACCTCTCTGTTCCTTGACAGGTAGGTGATGCAGTGGATAGGGTGTCCAGCCTGGAGTCAGGAAGACCTGAGTTCAAATCCACCTCAGACACTTACTAGCTTTTTGACCCTGCGCAAGTCACTTAACCCTGTTTGCCTCAGTTCTCATTTGTAAAATAAGCTGGAGAAGGAAATGACAAAGAAGACTCCAGTGTCTTTGCAAAGACTAAACAACAAAAGTGCCTTAGACAAATTCCTAGGACTTACCTAAAAAGTCTGAGAACAATTGAGATCTATTTTAGAGGAGGAAGCGCCTCACATGAACAAAAACATAGACCTTTCTTTCTTTCCCAAATAGGCCAATCACACATCTCATTCCACCAGGTCTTAATGATACCATTCAAGTTCTTTCCCTAAAATCTCAAATTTACTTTGATTATTACTTAGATTCTATGATTGGCCTGCAGGCATCTGAGGTTATAATTTTGTTCCCAATGTGTTTCCCAATCATTTCCCTCTATGAATTACTTGGTATTTCTTCCACTATCATTTATTTTTCTGTTACTTCATGTCCTTCACGAGATCCACATTTATAGTTTCAATTGGAGTATTTTTCTTTCCTCTTGTAGTTTCAGCTTGGAAGGCTCACAGTCAGATTGGCAATAATCAGACTGACAAATTCTTCCTTGTCTTTATGATATGATCTGTGTCTATAACATGAAATTGTCCCTGCTCACAGCCTAGAGATTATAGACCTAGAATTGGAAGAGAGGCTCCTTAGTAAAACAATCAATCAATGAATATTTATTGAGTGCCTACTAGACTCTAGGCACTGTGTTAAGCAATCAGTCTAATTCCTTCATTTTACAGATGAGGAAACTGAGACCCAAAGAGGTTAAAAGGATCAAAACCAGGTCCTTGGACCTTAAATCAAACCCTATTCATTGTCATTGCTATTTTCCAGGGAATCAATGTCATAAATTCAACATGTAGCCAGCTCTTTAGTACTGTCCTGAAGTTCCAAATTGGAAGAAGTGGTGAAAATATCATTGTACCTCCTGATGTCCCCCAATTTTCAGTCCAGGACTTAAGTCTCTAGAGATATTCCAGGTTACCTCTAGCCATTTCATTTGTCCCCATGTGAATAAATCGTAATGGTTAGTAGTTAACAAGTTTGATTAGTCTCAGCAGGTTTTCTCTTATGTCCCAGATACACACTTCAGGAAATTAGCACATCTCCCCATTGGTCATGTCAGGTTTACATATTACCACCACCTCCATATTCCTCAGCAGGGAGTTACCAACCACCATAATGGGTATCTTCCTCCTGAGGGCAGTAAATGAATTTCTGATGCCTACTAACACCTGTGAGACACTGTGATGTAGTGGATAAAGGGACGACCTTGGAGTCTGAGACACCTGGGTCCAAGTCCTGCTGCTGACACACATGAAAGAGGTAGTGACGGCCTGCATTCTATGGAAGCTTAACAGGTGTAAGGATGGGCAAAGTTGTACCACACACAAAAATTGTGCCCCACACAAAAAGTTGTGCCCCACACAACTCTGTGAGATTATAGGTAACAGATATGTTGAAGATCTGTAGTGGCGGGGGAAGTTTCAATATCCCTTACACCTATGAAATCACAGATCTGGACCAAAAATAAATAGCAAATCCCTATACCTATGCGTCTTTCTTTCTACTCTACAGAACATGAAATGTTACTGCTTTGGAAGGTCCAGATCCAATCCTTATAGAAGAGTTTCACATGTCAGATAGCACATTTTTCCAACCTACTCTTGCAAATGGTTTTGATTCTCAACCCCAATTGTTTGAGATTACCTCCATGTACATTGACTATATACTGTGTTATTGTCATGTTATTCTCCTTCCCCTTTAGAATGTGAGCTCCTTGAGGGTTAGAAACCATGTTTTTGACCTTTTCTGTAGTCCTAGTGCTTAGCACAGTCCTGAGCAAATATTTGTTGATGGACTGACTCAAAAATTTTTCCTCTTGGTTCCTTTACATAATTTCTTCTACTTTGTATTAGCATTCTTTTAATAAACAAAATATAAATATAGATTCTTTGAGCTTTTTTCTCTTCTGTTCTTTTCTTCTTCAAAGAGAAGATATTTAAAACACATACACATACACATGTACACACATATACAGAGTTAAAGACTTTTACTAAGATTATAAAACCTGTAGAACACTGCAATAGGATCCTAGAATCTTACTTTACATCTGGATGGTGACTCACAAATCATTTAGTCCAATATCTTCATTTTATAGATGAAGAATCTGAAACCCAGAGCGTTAAAGGGACTTGCCCAGGGCCACACAGTGAGTGAAGTAGAAAGCTCCAGACTAAAACACAGGCCTCTCAGCTACTAGGTTACTTTTCTTCGCTGAATCATACAGTTCCCTTGGTTTTCCTTACTCCTTGGTTCTCAAGTGGAAGTACAGTCCTTTCTTGCTTCTCTGATAATTTCCATTGCTAATGGCCATGGCATTTGTGAGTTTTCTTCAGAACTTATAACCGAGTTATAAGGGTTTTTTGAGTTGTGTTTTTAAATGATTTTCTAATCTTGCAATTATTTCAAAGTATGAATGACACATTTCAATTCTTCCTCAATTTTTCACTAATCTCATTTTGCAGATGAGGAAACTGAGGCACAGAAAAATTAAGTGACTTACCCAAGACCACTTAGCAGGGTTAATGGTTAAATTGAGATGAGAACCTTGATCTCCTGACTTTCAGATCAGGAAAATTTCTGGATTCCATGAATTCTTTAGTCTTGAAAAGGAAGTTCTGATACATGAAATTGCAATTGATTATAAGAAAAAATCATATTCAAGTTGGGAGATAAATTTAAATCCCATTAAACTAACTGAAAAATTCATGAGCAATACATGGATAATTTGTTTCTTATTAAAACATTAAACTTGTAGAGAATATTTAGCTGTTCAAATGTCAAGTAACAGGATAGCTATAGTAAGTTAATTAGGTACCAATTCATTGCTAAAGATACTTAATTGACATTTAATAAGCATATTAAATACCAATTAACCAACTATATTTAGTGCTAACTATATTTAGTCAAAGCTGTTTTGTTAATTACTTGCTCAGTGCCTTGGTATCTATGGTCAATAGATTAGAACCAGAATTAAGCATATGCATTAATACATTTGCATATGTTTGTCTCCCTTGTGGTATGGGTGGGTATATCTTTGTATATGGCTACCCACCAGTAAGCATTTAATGAAGAAAAAATCCCCCTCTTAGCTGTCCAAGGCTCATGGCATGCCTTCTACAGAGAAAACAATCAGCAAAAATAAATGTGAAGATAGGGATCTGGCTTTCTTCCCCAATGGAGTCACCATAGTGTCAGGAAAGGACATGAGCCACAGAGTCTTGAAAGTGCAGTCATTTGCATATGGGCATTCACAATTCAGGAGGAACTACTAAGATTACTTATAAATATCATTTTAATTACTATTTTCTGAAGGAGAAAAAATGCCAATGACAATAATTCCCTCTAGGATCTCATGACTTTGCAATGCTCAAAAGACCTTGGTATGACCTTGGGTAAATCCCTTCCCCTATCTGAGCCTCAGTTCCCTCACCTGTAAAATGAAGAAGGTGGACTAGATGTCCTCTGAGATTCCTTCCAGCACTACCTCTTTGTGAGTGCAAATTCTTTTGGACTATTTGCTGAATAGTGGTGTCAGTCACATGCTTTGGTATTTGTAGACTGAATTCGGGTCATGGTGAATTTCAGCAGACATGATATTTGCAGCACAAAAGAGAAGAGATGCAAGAGATGAGATCAGGGACCAGACCATATTAACTTCAAACTCTCTTCAATGACCCTAAAGAGGCATTTACTGTGTCAGTAGAACAGGACTCAGGCAGTCCTTCCAAATGTTTGACTGCACAGACATGCACTAGCTAGGTAAACTCATGGAATGCTTGCAGTGAAGGGTGCATCTGGAAGTCTTCTCATTCATCCTCCTTCTTCCAGGCAAGGTAAAACTCAAAGGGCCTTGGCTCTTGAAGCATCAATCCTATTCTTATAAGTTTCCAAGGGAAACCATTCCATGGCTTCCCTTGATGACCCATCCTAGATTTTTAACAATTCTTATCATGGAATTCCCTTTATATACTGATGGGTAGATCATCCCATTTCAGACACTATCAAGTGGTATAAGAGATAGATTGGGAGCCCTAGTAAATGGAAAAAGGAAAAATAAAAAATAAATTAAAAACATAAAGGCAACCTAAAAGTAACCCTTTGAGATAAATTCAGTTCTGACTTTAGAAAACACACATGCTAGGGCTGGGGAATGTTTTTAATTGCAATGAGGCTATATTTTCTAGGTAGCAGAATCACTGGGCCACAGTACAGCATGGAAAAATCAATTACTTCAGTCATCATAGCAACCTTTCTCTATTGTTGTAGTGTGTGTGTGTGTGTGTGTGTGTGTGTGTGTGCAGGTATATGTGTAGGGATAGGTTTGGAGATACAGGTGTCTCAGTTGGGTAACATAGTGGTATGACTGATTTGGCTACTACACATACTACACAAACAGCTCTATTCTGATTCTAATCTGTTGATTGTAGATGCTAAGACAAAGTGGACAGAATCCTGGGGAACCCAGGTGACCTGTTCTACATTATTCTAGTTGAGAGATGTTTTCCAATATTCTATGCCTTGCATCCTATAGAAACCATAAAAATAACTTCAATTGCTTTTGGTAGAGATGGTCTCTCCCCTTTGCCAAAGGGGCCCACACCCTGTCCACATGGAACACCTGGCTGAGATAAGGATCTCCTCCGGAATTTTAAACCTAGCAAAGCATGGAAACCTGTGACTTAAACTGTCTAAGAAATGTCAGGAAATTTACATTATTTCAGTCTGCTTTTTCACAGCATATTTCATCAGAGTGTGTTGTAGTAGAAAAAGATTTGGTCTTAGATTGAGAATAATCATGTGCATTAGTTGTGACATTTTCTTTTCTCATCTGTAAAATGGTATTAATATTTGTACTACCTACCTCATGGGTTACTCTGAGGAAAGCATTTTGTAAACCCTACAGAATCATATAAATGTGAGTCATCATTAATGAAGGGTTGCCCTGTGCCTGTGAGGTTGGTTTGAGGAAGCCATGAAGCTGGGGAGATGAAAAACGTCTAGAGGTAGATAACTGCTAGGTTAGATAAGTTTGATCTCTAAAAGGAAAAAGACAGAGAACAGTGTCAAATTTAACCCATTCCAACATAAGGTAGCCTTGCATAGACATAGTACTCATGCTAAGTTTAGTAAGAATTAATTCATACAACTAAAGAACTGTCTGACTTTGTGGTGGAGCTAGCTTTTCCCCTTTTAAGCTCAGTTGGTAGTATAAGTGAAGATAAATTGAAGGTTGAATAGGTGCATGGTATAAACCATAAATTTTAGAACATTGTAGTTTTCAGGGGGTCCATAGTCTGGTTCCAATACAGAAAGAGGAAGAGAGAAAAATGAAAGAAACAATTAAGTTGGAGGGCAAGTCAGCAGCAGACAAAATCAAGATAATAAATTGTATAGAGGATCTTGTGTATGAAGGGAAATTGACAAAATGGGATTCCATATTTAGTTCTGAAAGTGGGTGATTAAGAGGCAATCTGAATGAGGTATTAAACTAGATATGTCTTATAAATTTTAGGTTGATGATCAATTTGAGTTTATTAGGTAGATCAGAACATGAAGACATAAATGCAAATCAAGAGGGAATATATATAAAAAGAATTTAAGGAGATATTTTATGAGGAAAGTGATGAATTTGGGAATGAAATTGGATAACTATATGGAATTCAGAAAATGAAAAGAAGTATAGTTAATCTGGTGTCTCAAAGCTACTGCCTGAATATTAATGGATCAAACAGAATATATTTAGGGATCATGCCTGTGACCTAATTTTAAATTTTGTAAAGGGATACACCTTCATTTTTTTCATATATACTGAAGAAAAAGACACCCTTTAAAAAAAAAGTCCCCACAACCTCAAGGGATGTGTAGATAGTAGCTCCATCCATGGATCATGGGCCTTCCCCCCTCAAATATCATATTTCTATAGGGGTAGTTGGGCTCAGGAACAGGGATAGAGAGAGGGATAAATTAACTACAGATATGTCTGGTTGGCTTAATGTCATCTGTCAGCAACAGGTATAAACACAAAACAAAGGCAACACACAATAAACTGCTGTAAGAAAAACAAAGGTAACATGATCAAACAAAGTGAAAGACTGAAGCAATTATTCAGATACTTCAAGGTCTTCAAATTTATTACTAGAGAAAACTAATGGTCATTGGATTTTGTGTGTGCATATGCATATGTTTAGACCGTGTCATGTGATAATTAGTTGAAAGAACTGGTATTATTTAGGCTGGAAAAGAGAAAGTTTAGGAGGAACATAACTATGTGAAGACAGTCATGTGTAAGAGGCCCCAATACAAAGGGGTTGTAGATGGATAAGTGACAAAGAGGAAACCTTCAGGACTGATGTCAGGAAATTTTAGCTAAAATTAGAAGCATCCCCAAGTGGAACATCCTGCCTTGGGAGGTAGTAGGCTGCCTTTCACTGGCAGTCTTCAAGCAAAGGCTGGCTGACCATTTGCCAAGTATGTTGTAGAGGGCATTCTTGTTCGGGTATAGATTGGACTAGATGTCCTTGAGGTCACTTCTAACGCAGACCCCATGATTCTGCACCACTCACCTAGAAATAATGTGGAGAGAGAAAAGGTTGGGAAACACTGGAAATATTTCACTTTTTGCTTCCGTTTCTTCCCTATAGTCTCCCATGATCTTCCTTTAATCATCTCAGTCCATCCCCTCCCCCTCTTTCAAGGCACCTGCAACCTCTTCAGACATCTGGCCACCTCCTTCCTTCCATATGACCTAGTTTCTGGCTCTTTGCCTCCCCACGACCCTCAATCTCTCCCTTTCATCCAGCAAATTCACACACCAGGCCCTTCAGAGGTCTTCCGATGTCAAGTATCAGAGCTCCCAAAGTCAGATTCCATTGCTTTTCACTGTCCAAAGCAAGACTGAAACAATTTGCCTTAAAACCAGTTCTTGGAGATAGAAGGCAAGCCAGACAAATAAGGGATTGCATCGCCTTCTTGCAAGTCAGTGCCTTTGGCAACATCTGTCTGTAGCAATGAGATTGGGAGTTGTTTTGTACTTCTTTGTTGGGCACTCTGATTCTTCCCCTAGCGTATTGTCTTCCCCCGAGGGGTAACCTCACAGAGTTTTCTCAGTGGTCTGGCTTCTCTAGGCTAAGAAACTCATAACTAATTACCATGACTTCAATTCCTAACTTGACCAGCTGTGTCAAAGAAAGGAAGCCACGATCTCCCCCTGTGTAGCAGGGTCTATAATTTATCCTCCATATAAAAAAGTCAATATTGGACCAAAAATGACATTTAAAAATCATAAAATAAGTAGCCTGATATTTACCTAAGATGTTTTCTTCTCCCCATCATTTTATATAACATGTACTGCACTGTGTGTTTTCCTTTTGTGCTGTGTGTTTGTGTGTGTCTGCCTCTGTGATAGCTCTCTTATTTCAGAGGACTTCTGGGTAAGGGAGAAAAAAGAGCACTGAGAAAAGATAATGGGGATGGAGGAGGGAGGGCCTCTGAAGACATTCTTCTGGCAGTTTTGATCTTGTAAAAATAGGTTAACTTTAAGGACTGATCTTAGCGATTTCGGTGTGTGTGTGTGTGTGTGTGTGTGTGTGTGTGTGTGTGTGTGTGTGTTTGGGTGTGTGTGTGTTTTCCTGATTCTAAAATTGTGCTGTAAATTTTTATGGCCTTACAGATTAAAAAAAGATTAAAACCGCAAAGCACACGTTAATTACAAATGGCTCACCAGTGGCAAAAAAATATTTGTCTCCTCCATCAGGGTTGCTGGAAGCCTCCCGCTCTGCTTTCCACATGGGGCGTCCCTTTCCCTCCCATGGCAGCAGCAACAACATCAGGAGAAATGCACCAGCTGGGTTGGTGTTAATGAAGCAGTAGCAGCCGAAGCCGAGAGCAGAGCAGCTGCAAAAGCAGCGCCTCTTTGGCCCAGGCAAAGTCTGCACCAGAGGCGAAGGGCAAAGGCTCCCCTTGCTGCTACGGTCCCTCCAGGAACTCTCGCCCCAGAGCAGATTCATCCCTCCGCTCTATCCAGATATTGTGGGAAAGCTACGTTGGAGGTCATGGCCTACCCTAGTAGGTTCAGGCACCTCATAAAAAAAAAAAAAAAACTCCACACAAAAAGGAGACCTGAATAGGAATGGCTGGGCATCCCAGGGGTTGGCACTGAGACCACTGGTATGGAAGGAATTTTTTAATGAGTTGGAGCAGGAAATGGACAGATTTGGGGAAAGTAAATCAGTGGAAAAATAACTGCTTTTAGTAGCAACTCAGAAGCAGGGAGGAAAGAAGGGAAGAAATAAATGAACAACAAAGGAGGAAGAAAAGAAAGAAAGAAAGAAAGAAAGAAAGAAAGAAAGAAAAAAAAAAAAAGAAAGAAAGAAAGAGAGAAAGAAAGAAAGAAAGAAAGAAAAAGGAAAGAGGGAAAAAAGGAAGGAAGGAAGAAGGAAGGAATGAAGGAAGGAAATTCAAAATCAAATTTTAGTTATTAGGTATATTTTCCCCTTGGTAAGAAGCTTGGAGAAGGCACTGGCTCTACAAATGTGAACTTATTAGAAACTTATAGATGTGCTGTTGCATTTTTAAAATAATGACTTCAGATTAAATAGTCTCCATGCTTGTTTTTGGTTCAACACTTGCAAAGTAAAAATCTAAGATCTGGTGAAGAAATTCAAATTGCATTTGGAGACATAACTAATGAGAATTTTCCTCCTGCTTATATTATACATTTCAAGAATATATTTTCATTCCTTTATGAAGCAGGGACTTTAAACATACATACTCTCTGCCTAGAGCTGTCCTTCTCCAAAGTTTTAATTCAACAATTGTCCTAAGGGAGCTCTTTCATTCTCATGGTTTTACCCCTCACCTGTGCAGTTAAAATCTCAAAGCATGCATTAATAAATACTCAGTTGGATTGAATGACTTCAAGAATCCTAGAATCTCAAAGTTGGAAGGAGCCTTTGTGGTCATCTATTTCATTTTGTACCTAAGGTAGGAGTCTCACCTATGATAGGATTTAATCCATCAATAGGTATTAATCAGTACCTCCTATGTGCCAGGTGCTAGGGTGGACTCTGGGGAAACAAAAGCAAATATCAAATATTCCCTGCCTTTAAGGAAATGCCATTCTACTGAGGGAGACAGAAAGCATGCAAATATAAGACAAAATATGAAATAAATACTAAGTAATTTTGAGATGTGGGCACCAAAACATGGGGATCAGGAAAAACCTCAACTAGGAAGTATATTTGTATCTGATCCTAGACCCAGGGGTTAATAAGAATTTGTTGAAGTTTATCAAAAGAAATATAAAGTGATGTGGTCAGACCCGTTGTACTGTACTTCAAGAACATCCCAATAAGGGGTCATTCAGTCTCTTTTTTGAAGACCTCCAAGGATGGGAAAGCTACTAAATCCTGAGGCAGCAATTTTACTCTGGGGGTTATCTTTAACTCTCCCTTCTCCTTCACCTCTGAGGTCCAAATCCCTTCTTGTCTTCACCTTTTAGATCACCTAGCTTTCTTCAAGGCTCAGCTCAAGTGTCATCATCAAAACATTGACTTTCCCAATGCTAAAATTGCATGATTCTCCCAGTTGTTATTTTCTCCTTTGAAATTGCTTCCTATTTACTTCCTATATGTTTTGTATTTACTTATATATGTGCATGCTCTTTCCTTAAAAGAATGAAAGCTTCTTTTTTTCAAGGCAAGAAGGCAAAGCAATTGGGGTTAAGAGATTTGTTCAAGGTCACACGGCTGGTAAGTGTTAAGTGTCTGAGGCCAAATTTGAACTCAGGTTCTCCTGACTCCAGAGTTGGTACTCTATTCACTGTGCCACCTAGCCGCCCCAGAATTCTTGAGGGCGTGGACCATTTCATTTCTGTTTCTATCCTGAGTGCCCTGCACAGTGCCCGGCACATTGGAAACATTAAATTCTTGTTGAATAAGTGAATGAATATCCATTCATTCTATCTCCACAACTTCTCTTACATTTATCCTCTTTTTTTTTTGTTGCCATCGCCACACCCAGCACAGATTTTAATTACAAAATACTTATATGCCCCTTTGCAATCTTCAGACCTCTTCAGAATAGTATTTTATGCATAGTTCTAGTCATATCACTCTTCTGTTCCAAAATCTTCATCTATAACACAAAGAGGTTGAGTTAGGTTATCTCTAAGTCCTTTCCAATTCTAAAACTAACCTGGTTTAGTCAAAGAAATGATATATCCGAGGACAAGAGTCTGGGGTCTACCTCTAGCCTTGGGCATACAGAGTACAAGCAATGTAAACATGGGCATTTCTTAGCCTCTTGTTCCTCCTCTATAAAAAGGTATGTCCCTTCAGCAGACATGTTACAGGGCTTTGGGGAGGAAAATACCAGGGAGGCAGCAGAGACCAGAGGAAAAAACTCAGGGTTAAGAGTTTGAATCCTGACTCTGACATTAATCACATGACCCTGGCAAGCCATTGAATTTCCTTAGTCCTCAGTTGCCTGTTATCAAAAGACGGAGGTGGAACCAGACCACCACAGAGGTCCCTTGCAACTTGTGATCTATTATCCCTTAATATGCTTCCCTCATCATTTAAATCTTAGATCTCCAGAATACAACTTTATGCTTATATAGACATGTGGTTTTCCAAATGTCCAAATTGCTTAATATTTTGCTTCTTCCAATTTTCATGTTTTCTATTTCTTTTGTAACTGTTCACTCAATTACTCACGCATACACATATGTATGCCCAATGAACCTAGTATAATGCTCTAGATGGAAGAGATGCATAATATATGCTTGTTATTTAACGAAAGAGTCATTTCTGCCTATGGGGTAAAAGACATGAGAGTTTAAGATACAACAGGTTTCAATACAATAGAAAATGTAAAAAATATAAAAAAAAATTCAAGAAGAGACAGTGCTGTGTGACCACTTCAGGAGCAGTTTGAACATCTGAGGGTCTGTAAAAGAACATGCACTGGACATAGCAGGAATAAGACTTGAAAGTATACATAAAATGTAATCAGAAAAGGCTGGAGGGAAATGTTTAGAGGAGGAAAAGAGTCGACTGTGGTAACATGATGTAAAGGGGTTAAGGGGAATGATCGTGGCTTTTACAGATGCATCAGGGGGAAATAGAAATACCAATGATCCCATTAATAAATAAGGAAGGCAAAAAAAAATCAATGAATATATTTCAGTGGATGAACTCCCCAACTTGTTTTTCTAAATCAGTTTTTAGAAAGAAAAAAGAGGTATGAGTCAGGAGGATAGGAGCAATATCTTGACCCAAGTATTTTAAAAGGAGAAAAGATGAAAATCATGGAAACAATTTTAAGTTGGTTCAGGAGAGACTAAGTAGGAGATAAAGGCTTGAAGTTGAATAATGGGAAATTCAGGAAGGGGGAGGTAATTTTGTGATTTCTTAAGTATACTCATGTACTATCTGACAACTTCTCAAGTCAACTGGTTTGATCCCAACATTACGTATGTCTCCTAGTCCTGGATAATTCTAGGCTCTGCTGACTCCCTTATAACATGATAATAATTCTTTAATAATATTGTAATAACGGTAATTATAATACAATAATGGTGATGAATAATCAACAATTGATACTATCATTTGGGAACTCAGTAGTTCCTGCTGGGGTTGACTCCATTTGGAAGTTGAAAGACAATATCTATTACCCTTAGCAGGAAGAACAAGGTCATTGATTTGTGGGGCACGAAGACTGCAACTGTTGTAAATAAATCTGATGAGAACACCAGCCTCTCTCTGATTCAAACGCTGCCTATAATCAATCCAAAAAGGTAAAGATAACCCAGGCTTCAGGACCTGTGTTTATAAACTAGTCCTCAAGCTATTAAAGATACCTATATTATCGGGAGTGAGAGCAAAGAGACAGATGAACTAACTCTCCATGTGGAATGGCATATCTCTCAGGAGTCTGGCTACCTGTGTGACTTTCTCCATGTCTGGGTTTTGTGGTCCCTTGTGTGTCTGTCTCAGAGTGTACCCACAAGATGCTAGAAGTATTTATGCGCAGTAGACAGCAAAGATTTGGGCAGTGATGCTGAGTCACAAGGTCAGTAACCATTGCATCCTTGACATCTTGTGATCTCTTCCTTATTCTCTTAGATTTCTCTGTGCCAGAGGTTATGAGGCACTTACAATCAGAGGTCATGAAGCACTGACAATCAGAGGTCATGGAAATTTAATGGTGTTAACTCTCACAAACTCACTTTCTATAAGCTTTGCTTATAGGTACACAAAACACCTTGGACACTTTGGCCCATGCCTCTTTCTGTCTTCCCCATTCCCCCATTCAATGAACTGCAATAGCTTCTTATTATCTCCAGTATCAGATATAAATTCCTGTTTGGCTTTTAAAACCTTTTATAACCTGGCCCCTTCCTGCCTTATTCTTGTCATTCCTTACTCCCTCTCTACATATTCTAAGGTTCAGTGACATGGGTCTACTTGCTGTTCCTTGCATGTGACTCTCCATTTCCTAACTTTGTGAATTTTCATCAGCTATCCCCCATCCTTGGAAAGCTCTCTCATAATCATTGCCTGATGGCTTCCTTGGTTCCATTAAATTTCAGGTAAACTGAATTTTTCTGCAAGAAGCCTTTTAGGATCCTTATTAATGATAATGTCTTCCTTCTGAGGTTATCTCCAAATAAACCTACAGATAATTTGTTTATCCATACTTGTTTCCATGCTATCTTGCTTATTAAACTGAGATCTTGAGGGTAGGGCACGTCTTGCCTTTCTTTATAACGCCAGCACTTAGTACAATGCCTGATGCATAGGACTGCTGCTTAATAAATGCTCCACTTGACTCTGATATCCATGTCAGGGGAGCAGGAACCATTGTGGTGGCAAAAATTATGGATAAATGTTGTCCTGCCCTCTTGGCTAAAGTTACGGACTCCTTGAAGTTCATCAAACCTTCATGGTAGTCTGCATGGCCATGGGTTCCAGCTAAAAAGAATATGACAGAAAGTGAAAGGAATTCATTTATCCTAATTGAACTTTAAGAAACTTTCTATTGGTGAGAGTCAAGCTGAAAAGGTCTTGACATCTTAGTGTCAGTAGTTTGTGAAGTCATATTAACACAACAACAATAACAACAAAGCTAAATACATATTGAATAACCTCCAGCTGTACTAGAATAGTTATGTATTTGTGTGTGTGTGTGTGCAATGTTAATGAAATAGGAAGATCTTCCCCACCCATTAATAGGTCTATGTGATGACACATCCTGGATCACATATAAATATTTTCATATTTACATATTATATAACATATCATATAAGTTTCTATATAAATTTTTATATTTATATATAACTATCCCAGCTGTGATACATCCTGGCTCACATAGAATCCTTTTGGGGAGGAACTTGCTTAGGGGAGGCTAGCTTGTAGGAAGGCTTTCACACCTTCGGGTACTAACATAATTAGGTACCTAGTCAAGAGGGTTGTGGTGCCTTCTGGTTCTGAGAGGTGTGTATATATATACTCTGAGTTGGTATTTTGCTTTGGGAGTTCACTCATGAGAAGGATCTTTTGATTACCTGATTGAGACTCTGAGTAGTCATATGTTCAGACCCCCTGACTGCTTAGATGTTAAAGCTCTCTCAATCCAGTGGTGTGTGTAAAGTGCATAGCAATATTGCTTTGATTCAGTCTGTCAGAGCCCTGTGTGTTGGTCTGTATGCTAATTTCTGCTTGTATTTTCTGTGACATTCAGGGTGCTGACTTTTCCTCTGAACTAGTGAATATGATTAAAGTAGATTATTGACCCCTTAAAAGTTGCTTTCCTTTTAGGAAAACAGATCCAAGAACCTGTGCTAGCAGGCCATCCTGGGTGTTCCAGTGTGCTTGCTATTACAGCGTGACTGTAAATAAGGTGGATTTTAGTGTGTGTAAAGTGGAATTTTGTTATTCTTTATTAGAGTTTAGCTTCCCAGGATCCAGAGCCATAACAGTCTCTTGTTCCTAGGTATTAGATATGAGTTCTCACAATTATGGTTCAAAACATCTCCACCATGCTTAAGCAGCATTATATAATGAAAAATAATATAAATATTTGTGCTGAAATTGCAAATATCCACTGCAACTGCCATGAGATATAGGTATTGGGTAACATAAAATTGGAAGCTATTAACTGGCAATATGCCTTCTTTGCCTGTTGCCCTATAAAGTAAGTGGGCACTGGTCAAGGAATGGAGAACCCTTAGGATTGACCGCACAAGCTACAACACTATATGTACCTTGATCAGCCCTCTTCAAGGCTTGGGGGGAATCTGGGTTTGCCTTAGCCCCCATTGAGGCTTGAGGGGATTTAGGATAGTGCACAAGCTGTGCCTTTCTTGATTGAACCCATTGAGATGTAGGGGTAGTTGCCCCCCTCCCCCTTCTTGCTGGTCCCTGCGAAAAGGGTGATTTGGGAATGTGTGCTCCCATTATCAGCAACCTTCTTGTGAGAAGGCTAGACTAGAATAAAGTAAGATTATTAGCCCCTCCAGAGGTGTCTGCTTGTCTGACCAGATCAAGAGTTAACCTTCTTTCAGCAGCCCTCCTGTGTGCTGCCGTTACCTATCTTACAGAGACAATACTTCCTCAGAAGAAGAATGTGCAATACTATGGAAAAAAGAGGGAAATTTAATATCACCGGACCTGCACTTGGGTCTTGGCTATGCCACTTACTATGTGTATGATATTGGGTGAGTCAATTGCCCTTTTGAGAATGATTTCCTCATCTGTAACATGAGGAAGTTGGACTAAATGATCAAATGACTTCTAAGATGCCTTTCAGCTCTGCATGGAAGACCCATCTGCAGCAGCATATGCCAGGCAGTTCTATCAGAAGACAGCAGTTCTGTGGAGAAGTACTCTGAATGGAGCAGTAGCAAGGCATAGCCAGTTGCATTGCAATAGAAACTTGCAATATTCCAGGAAGGCAACCATTCCTTATTTTGGTGCATGAGTTGTCAAGAGAAATGTTATTTTTCTCTGGTAATACCACTACTAGGTCTGTATTCCAAAGAGATCAAAGAAAAGGGAAAGGGATCTATATGTACAAAAATATTTATAAAATACAACAAAGTAAAATATATATATATATTTTAAAGCAGTTCTTTATGTAATGGAAAAGAATTGAAAATTGAAGGGATGCCCGTCAATCGGGGAATGGCTGAACAAGTTGTGGTATAAGATTGTGATGGAATACTATTGTGCTGTAAGAAATGATAAAGAGGATGGTTTCAGAAATACTTGGAAAGACATATGAATTGATACAAAGTGAAGGCAGCAGAACCAGGAGAATATTGTATGCAGTAACAGCAATATTGTAATGATGATCAACTGTGAAAGACTTCGCTATTCTGATGAGGATAATGGTCCAACACAATTCTAAAGGACTCATGATGAAAAGTGCTATCCACCTGTAGAGAGAGAACTGACGAACTCTAAGTGTAAATTGAAGCATTTTTTTCACTTTATTTTTTCTTGGTTTTTTTTGCAACAGGGATAATATGGAAATATGTTTTGCACATCACTGATATAATTGATATCATATTGCTTGCCTTCTCAGTGGGTAAGGGAGGGGGTAAAAGAAGGGAAAGATTTGGAACTAAAAAGAAAATCTTTATAAGAATGCTAAAAATAATGACTAAATAATGGCTTTTTAAAAGGGAAGTCGTGGGAGGGGGGAGAAGGGAAGAAATTTTATTTCTCCCACCTGTATGAGAGCTTGCATTTTTTTTCCTCTTGTTATTTTACTTTACCATTTTGTCCTAATTAAATGCTTTAATATTTGATTTGTGATCCCTACCTGGTCTGTTGGTGAAGAAAGCACTCAATTAGGGCTGAGCAATACTTGCATAATGTGGTTAATCAAAGCACTCTTACATAATGAATTTGGCTTAACAAGGAGTTTCTGAATTAAATAGAATCTTTGTTATATAAGGATTCCTCTCTAAATTTTTACCTCCTGTGACAAGATTACCCTGATGACCACAGAGATATCACTTCTCCTCTCTAAAAATTCCAGAATCTTAGAATCTCAAATTTGGAGGGGACCTCAGAATCTGTTCAAACCCAGACAAGAATGATAATTCCCTCTTCAAGCCTTTGCTTGAAGGCTGCTGGTAAGGGTGATTGGCAGTCCATTTCACTTTTGGGTTTTTCTCTAATTGTTGAAGTTTTTTGCAATGTCATATCTATATCTCTTTCACTGCTGTTTCCACATGTTCATTATTCTATTCTCTAAGCTTAAAGGGAATGAGGTGAATGCCTCTTCTGTACTTAGATCTTTCAAATACCTGTAGTAGCTATCACACACTTCTCACCATCCCCCAGTTCTTCTCTTCTCCAGGATAATCATGCCCAATAACTTCAGCCTCATGGGTCATCATCTTCAAACTCTTTGAAAATGTATATGCCATCCTCAATCAATGTTCTTCCTATATTTGTGGCACTTAGTACTGCATCCAATACTCTAGATGTGAAGTTGTAGCAGCAAGCACCCTAGCATACCCAGGATAGCCGCTAGCACAGGTTCTTTGATCTGCTTTTCTAGAGGAAAGCACTCAAAAAGGCTAACAGTCTTACTTTGATCAAATATATATCATTTACCTAGTTCAGGGGAAAAAATCAGTACCCTGAACTTCAGAGAATATAACCAAGTTACAAGCAAACCAAAAACACAGACAGAGGGGCAGCTAAGTGGCACAGTGAGTACAGCACCAGCTCTGGAGTCAGGAGGACCTGAGTTCAAATCCAACCTCAGACACTTAAAACACACTAGCTGTGTGACCTTAGGCAAGTTGCTTAATCCCCACTGCCCTCCAAAAAGCTAAATCAAAAAACCACAGACAGAGAAAATAACACAATTCAGCAGACCAACAGACAGGGCTTCTAGTTGTCTGATCATCACATACATACAGTTAGTTACCAGAGAGGGAAGCACCATCTGGGTTTTCAAAGCCAGGGGGCTCAACAGCTGCCCAGAGTCTCATCTGGACAAATCACACAACTCTTCCCAAAGTGAGCCCCAAAGCAAAACCTCACCTCGGCTCTATATATAGCCCTCTCCAGGATCAGAGAACATCACAACCCTCATGACCCACTTGACTACAAAGTAACAACAGTTGTGCCTTCCTGAAAAACAAGCCTCCCACCACAGGCCCCAGGTGAGCATATTCAGCCTATTAAGGGGGCAGAATATATTTTCAAATCAGGAAAGGTCCTCAAATTCACTTAAGCCTATCAAGGGGCAGGGAAGATCTTCAAATTACCATTACCATTACAGAAATAGAGTACTTTGACAATCACCTCCCCAGTCCTGGTTACTAGGTCTCTCTTATTGCAGCTGATGAGATCTTAAGCAATATTAAGAGAGATCTAGTGTCCAGGACTGGGGAACTTATAGGTAATATGCTGCCTTAATCAGACCATACATGTAAAACTGTGTTCATTTGTGTCATGATGTCATTTAATTACTGTGCAGGGGTCCTCCAATGGCCTAATGCCAGCATGATTATCTGAATTTCCTGTAGGAAGACAATAAGGGACAAACCAACTGGTAGCTGGTCATCAAGTGAAACCAAAAAGAGACTAAGACAGGGCTAAGGACAACCTTCAAATTGAATCACCAGGAGTAAGATGCAGAAGTCAAGGATTGAGACAAAAGGTGGATCCTCTTCTCTGCTCTGGGCCCAGCTCCCTGTATTAGGCCATGGTTTCAGAAGAGGAAAGAGAGGAGGACAAGGACCCAGCAACCTCGTGAAGAAGCATGTGGCAATGTACCAAATCACTAAGAATTATAGAAATGCAATAAATCTGAGGTTTTATCTTATATTCCTCAGATGGGCAAAGTTGATAAAAAAAGAAATGGACAAATGCTGGAGGGGCTATGGGAAAACAGGCACATTAATGCACTGTTGGTAGAGCTGTGAATTATTACTCCAATCATTCCAGAAAGCAATTTGTAAATATTCCCCAAAAGTCAGTAAACTGTGTATCCTCTTTGATACTGTGATACCACTATTCTGCCTATACCCCAAAGAGATTTTTTAAAAAAGATGGAAAGGACCCATATGTACAAAAATATTTATAGCAGCTCTTTTTATGATAAGAAAGAACTGGAAACTAGGGGTCTACTCATCAGTTGGGGAAAGACAACAAATTATGGTATATGACTGAAACATAATACTATTGTGCAATTAAAAAAAACTTGAAAGAATTGGTTTCAGAGGAACCTAGGAAAACTTGTATGAACGAATTCAGAATGAAGAAAACAGAAATAGGAGAAAATATATACAACATTTATGCAATAATAATATTACAAAGACAAAAAATCTTTGAAAGACTTAACTGATCAATGCAAAAAAGGTCAGAGGACAAATGCTTAAATAGACTACCTACCACCCACCCTTGGTGCTGGGGATGGACTCAAGATGAAAAATTAGACATATCCTTTTGTATTAGATAAATACTTATATAAACTAGATATATACTTTGGGGTTAGATATATACTTTTGGATGATCAACGAGGGAATTTGTTTTGCTTGAGTGTGCATATTTGTTATAAAGTTTTACTTTTTTTCCTTTTTTTAAAGGGGAAGATGGGAAGGAGAGAAAATAAACTTTGTAAATTGAAAACGAACATTTTAAAAAGAAAGAAAAGGAAAAGTATTAGTGTAATAAAATGACAGCTGCATCCAGCCTGCAGTGATACAGGAACACAAGCTAACCATGGTTGACTCCTAGACAGTTGTAGAACCTGGTCTTGGCACAAAGCCCTCAGTCTAGGACTAGGGCTAGAGGTGTAAATGAACTGATAAAATGAGCTTGTTTGACCAAGACTGGTGTTGCACAGTCCCTCCTAGCTCTTTACCAATGAGTCTACCTTGTGTTTCAACTTTAGGGCTCTAGAATACTGGTATCAAATTCAAATAGAAAGAAATCCCCATGAGGTACAAATTGACTTAGGAAACCATAGCTTAACATTATCAATATTGTATCGTATTTTTATTTATTTTGTTCAACATTTCCTAATGACATTTTAATCCTGCTCTGGCCACACTTGGGAGTTTTGCAGCTCCTGAAGGCATCAGGCCAGAGGGTTGAATCCTCTGCTCTGGAACACACATCAGTTATTGTATTTGACTTGAATTCCATTGTCTTTTAGTGTTGCCTTCATTTATCATATTTTAGACATTATACATGTTGTTTCCTTGGTTCTGCTTACTTCACCATATTAGTTCATTTATGTTCCTCTGAATTCCTCATATTCATTTCATGTGGTGCAACAATATTGTATAACATTCCTATACCACAATTTATTTAGCCATTCCATAATTGATGAGCATATGTATTGTGTTTCTAGCTTTTTGTTGATACAAAAAAAGTATTGCTATGAATAATTTGGCTAATGTTTTAGTTCTTTGTGCCATTAACCTTCTTGGTTTTCTAGGTCAAAGGTTATATAAATAGTTCAATAACTTCACATGACCTATTCTTGATGAAGTCATGCTGACTTTTTGTGATCATCTATTTTTATTTTTAAATTTTACTGATTATCTTTTGTTTTTACATTAACTTCATCTCTTAATATATCCTCCTCCTTCCTATACCCAGAGACCCACCAACCCTTGATAAAAAAAAATATATATATATATATATATATATACACATGCATAAGAAAAGGGAACGAAAGTGAGTAATTATAACCAACATATCAACTTTGTCAGTACATTCAGTATGACATACCCATAAGCCCCCCATCTCTGCCAAAGAGGCACAGGAGCAACATTTCTCCACTCTTCTCTAGAGTCAAGCTTTGTCTTTATAACTTGAGATTTTTTTGCTCTTTCCATTAACATTATTGTAGTAATTATAAATATTGTTTTTCTGGTTCTGCTTACTTCCATCTGCATCAGTTCATATATCTCCTCATGGTTATCTGAATTTTTGATATTCACAATTTCTTATAGAGGAATAGTATTCCATTACATTCATGGACCACAATTGGTTTAGGTGCTAAATTATCAACCATCTTTTTTTTCCCCTATTTCTAGTGGCAGGTAGGTGGAACACTGGATAGACCTAAATTCAGGAAGACCTGAGTTCTAATCTAGCCTTGGACATTTACTAGCTATGTGACCCTAGGCACATCACTTAACTTCTGACTCAGTTTCCTCAACCATAAATTCAGATAATAATAGCACTTATCTCCCAGGGTTGTTGCAAGGATACAGTGAGATAACATTTGTAAAGCATTTCACAAACTTTAAAGCACTATATAAATACTAGCTATTATTACTTTTTTTTTGTTACCACTAAAAGTAGTATGAATATTTGGGGGTACGTGGGACATTCATTTATGTTTTTTACTTTTAAAGTATATGCTTAGTATATGGTTATCTGAGTCAAAGGGCATGATTATTTTAGTCAATTAAAAGATTTTTTAAAAATATCATTCTAAATTGCTTTCCAGTGCTAAGAACAGTATATTAGTGAGCCTATATTTATGCAGCCCCTCCAAAACTGATTGTTTCCATCTTTTGTCATCTTTGCCAATTTGCTGTGTGTGTATATGGAAACTATAAGTTGTTTTATTTACAATTCTATTCTTTAATGATTTGAAGCAAGCTTTTGTATGGTTGTTAATATTAGAAAAATTCTTTTGCTCATACTCTTTGACCACTTATGAATTGGAATATGCTATTTGATCTTTTATAAGAGCATATATTTAGGGCAAAAGAGACTAGTCCAATACCCCCATTTTATAGTAGAAGAAATGGACACAGAGTGTTTAGGTGAATTACCCCAAATCACCAGCTAGTAAGCATCAAAGGCAAAATTAAACCCAGGCCCCCATCTCTAAATCCATTGCTTTTTCCACTGTGGCACACTGCCCTTCAATATATTTGTTTTAATTCCCCATATATCTTGGACAGTAGACCTTATACTTGATATAAAAAAAATCCCCCAGTCTATGCTTTTCCCTTCTTATTGTAACTGCATTGATTTTATTCATGTAAAAGCTTTTCCATTTCATGTAATTGAAATTATCTGATTTATAGTTTGTGATTTCCTCTATCCCTTGTTTGGTTAAGAATTTTGCCCTAGCCACAGCTGTGAAACATACCTGACCTCATTCTCTTCCAAGTTTTTAAATGATATAAGTTTTTACAATTAAGTAGCTTATGCATTTGCTGGGGAGCTAGGTGGCACATCGGGCCTGGAGTCAGAAATACCTGCATTCAAATCCAGCCTCAGACACTCACTAGCTGTGTGACCCTGGGCAAATCACTTAACCCCATTTACCTCAGTTTCCTCATCTGTAAAAAGAGCTGGAGAAGGAAATGGCAAATCACTCCAGTATCTTTGCCAAGAAAACCCCAAATGGAGGTCATGAAAAATTGGACATGACTAAAAATGACTAAACGACAACAAAAGTGCATTTTGAATTTACTAAAGTATATTATGTAAGATGTAAATACTTTCTTTTCTAGATGTTTACAGACCATCCCTTTAATAATATGCTCCAAATTGCCAGAAATAAAATGAAGACTCAATGACCTATAGTTTACAGTCTTTGTCCACTTTTTTGAAAATCCAGATCATTTCCCTTCTCCAGTCCCATGGCACCTGAACTATCCCACCTCTCATCATCTTCCTAAGATCACCAACAAGGATCAACAGTGACTTCTTCCAGTTCTTTCACTTATGTAATCTATCTGGTCCAGTGACTTGAGCTCATGAAGAACAGCTAAACACTCCCCATCTCCATACTCTTGGATTCTCCAAGTAGTCAGAGCAGTGGCAGAATTTGTCCTTTCGAGTTAATATATCATTTTCCTTCATTCTCCTACCATATACGTACAATCCTCTCCTCTCCCCTTCCCTTCCTTTCCTTGCCTGAGGGTGTTCTGCCCAAAGGAAGGTCAATTTTGATGACTTAAAAGCTATCTAGTTAACTTGGGGTTTACTGGCTAGATTTTCTTCTCAAAGACCAATCCTTAAACCCAATTCACTCTGGATTCTGTGGCTTGGACAACAATAGGTCCTTCCAAAAGCACCACTGAATGGTTATTTTGGGGCCTTTCTGGCTCTGAGTGAATGTAAATAGCAACTGTTTTTCTTTTGGTCAGCCACCCTCCGGGTCTTCCCCTCCCAGTTTGTTTTTTGTTTTTTTTAATTAAAGGGGCCATCCTTTGACTCACTTCTTAAAGAGGCCTCACTCACAGTTAGAATCTGAAAAGACTTTCGATTAAAAGGGTCAGGGTCTCCCACTGCATCTTGGGCCATCTCCAGACCTCCTGAAGGATATCTGGCTACTGGACCCAGATGTCTCTGGAGGAGAAAGTGAGGGTGGTGACCTTGCACAGTCCTCATTCAAAGCAAAGTCAACTGTAAGTCATGTCATCATCTCCCTGATGTCATGGTCCTCTTCAAGAATGAAGGACAAACCACACACAACCTATGAGTTAGCCTCTTTCACTCGGTTGGGGCACTCTCTCTTTTTCCCATAGTGTCCAGAGAATGTGAAGGTCACATTTACCCACAACATAGGTTTTTACTCTGCAACCCCAAGAACAAACTTGAGTTAGGAGTTTGGGGCTGGCTTGTTCAAAATTCATTTGTCCTTCTCGGTTTCAGGTGCCAGTAATAGAATTCCCACTGGACCCAGGAGATCAAGAAATGGAGACCTTGGGGCCAGAATTCTAGGCCCCATGTGTAGCTGGGCAGTCTAGCAGGAAAGCCCTAAGACATCAGGATGTCCAGAATTTGAGCACAAGGGAGGAAGGATTTGACATGGAGCTTAGTAAAACTGTGCTATATAGGAACTGAGCTAAGCTATGAACTTAATCCTCTTCTGTTTCCCAGAATATAAAGCAGTACGAGCAGGCATTATACCCACAGGTATTGGGGAATATGTTTGTATATTTGTACTTGTCATACCTTTGAAGTAAATAGTCCTTCGTAAAAGCTAATATGACTGTTAAGTAATTAAATGGAACTGGGGTTCGAGGAACTTTCTACAACTGAAGACATGGTGGAGGTTAGAGCAATGGCAAAAGGTCTACAAATTCTCATAAGGGCACCAGAAAACTCTGGAGGAGGGGTGATATGTAACATACCTGGCCTTCAGATAGTGGAGGCCAGGACAAACACTGTTATATGTATCATCTGTTATTATTGTCCAATCTACTGCAAATGATATTACATTCTTGCCCTCCTGCATAGCTTAATTTTTTTTCGTTTTCCTGTTTTTAGTTTTCCTTTCCAAACCCAGCTAGATTTTAACACTCTTGAAATGGATTGTATGAGATTTTGCTACCCTGATTTATTGATCCTCCATTACCTGCTTTTTTTTCCCATATTCTGTACATATCTTTTCATACTTAAGTTGACAGTGACTTCCCTATGAATCAATTTCAGTCACTTTAGACAACTGCCTTTTTCCTTCCTCATCAGAACTATTATTCTTTTTTCATTTAGAATGCCTTTCTTGAGGACTTCTCTCATCCCTATCAGAATGACACCTCATCTTCTCTATGGCATGCTGCCCATCTTTCTTCTGAAATCTTTTCAAAGTTATTCTTCTCAAATCTAGGCTATACATAAGACTACCCAGATTTTTTCTCCTTTTCTATTATAAATTCTACAGTGATGTCAACCCTTTCTTAAAGTTTCTATCATTTCTAATTCAGCAACCAGTTCCTCCTTCTTGGTGAAAATCAGATCCACAATGACAGTCCTCTCATTGCTTTTTCTACCTTTTGAAGGATGAAATTATCATTAACACAAGCCAAGAAATTATTAGCTGTTGAACTTTTGGCAAAATGAGAAATCTAGCAGATGTCTGGATAATTGAATTCCCCTAATACTAATCTTTTGTATGTCTGTGACAGATTTGTGGTCCTTTCCCCAAACTCCTCATCTACTTCCTCTTTCTGACCAGGTGGCCCATTGTATACCATGATTACTGTATTTCTTCTATCTCTGTTTCTCTTGTTCATGCAAATTATTTCCAACATCTACACTCCAATTCCTGGATTCCCTCCCATCAGTATATCTTCTTAATACAAGCTGTTCCTCTGTTCCCCCTCTCCTTTTCCCTATCCTGTACATTTTTGAATAAGTTGTATCCTTCCAGAGCATGATATTTTAATCAGGAGTCCTACCCCAGAAGTGTTGGTGATATAGAATGACATCATGTTTAACTTATGTTAGAATTTCTCATTTAGCTTGCTTGTTACTTACACTCTCTTCAACTGCGTATAGACATCTAAGGCCAGGAGTTTTATTGCTGGCTTCTTTTGAGATTTTGCCTCCTCTGAATTTCTGGATATTTCTACCACTCTCTCTGTATGGTAGCTATTATCTACAACTTGGCGGTGCTTCATAGACAGTTTTCTTCCTCCTCTTTCCTTTTTACTTTAAAGTCCTTTTAAATTAGATTTTTAAAACTCTACCAGCTCTTGTCAGGGATACTTCATTCCTGGCCAGCTAGGTGGTACAATGATAGAATGTAGGACTTGGACTTAGGAAGACTCATCTTGCTGCATTCGAATTTGACCTCATGTAATTTACTATTTGTGTGAAACTGGACAAGTCACTTAATCCTGCTTGCCTCAGTTTTCTCATCTGTAAAATAAGTGGGAGAAGGAAATGGCAAACCACTCCAGTGTCTTTACCAAGAAAACCCTCAATGGGATCACAAAGAGTCAAACATGACTAAACAATATTCCTGGCCAAGAACCTGCCATTCCCATGTTGGAAGTTGTGTTTTAGAAACCCAAATCTCTTCTCCAGATACTGTTTTCTTTACTGGCCCTTATCTTTCGTCTACAGAAATGTTGAAAACCCTACCTATTCCCCTGACATGTTTGGCTCATAGGATTACAGATGGAGAACTGGAGGAGACCTTAGATTCTTGTCAAAGATTTCCATTTTCTTATCTATGAATTATCCTTATCTCAGAAAATCATAGCATAATCCCTGGCACAGATTAGGAGCTTGATAAATGTTGATTGATTGAGTTAGTGGATTGAGCTAGATGATTTCTAAATTTCCTTCCAAATTAAAACCTTAAGATTCAAAACCAGTATGCTTTGTCTTTCTTGCTGCCACTACCAACAGTGAAGGGTCAAAAGGAATCTGTGGTCCAGATAGGGGTTAAATTAGATGATATTTAAGGTTCCTTCCATCTCTGAGATTCTAGAGGTCTGTGATTCCACGAGTGGGTGGGTGGGCACTTTTTACAGCAACTCTAAGGCTTTTTAGGATTATCCCTGTTGGAAATCCATGGCCTTGATGATAAGGCAATCCTACCTGATTAGCTCAATTAATAAATCCCATGAAGTGGTGATATTATTTGAATTTGCACTGCATATTTCCATGGACAGGGATAAATTACCATATTTTACATAATTGTAACTTTGAATAGTATAAATTTGAAAGCATGTGACTGCTTCATGGATTCATTATTGGCACTAATTGAAACCTAATTATAAGTTCTCAACCACCATGAACAAAGGAACAAAAATAAGAGAAGCGGTAATGGGTACCTTTTGACTATGAAAATTCGATTTAATTCGTATATTTCCAGTAAGTATTTACTAAATAGTAGACAGAGTGGTGGTATAGAATATAGGGTAGATAGAGGGTCAGTTAGAATTAGGAAGACCTAGACTCTAGCCCTACATCTGCAAGCACAGAATAATCCTATTACCTCTTAGTGCCTTGGGCAGCTATTCAAGACTAACCTACAGATGATGAACTGTATTATGGGCAGCTAGGTGGTGCCATGGATTGAGCACTGGAACTGGAGTCAGGAAGACCTGAGTTCAAATCTGGCCTCAGATACTTACTGGCAAATCACTTAACCCTGTTTGCCTCAGTTTCCTCATTTGGAAAATGAGTTGGGAAAAAAATGGCAAACCACCCCAGGATCTTTGCTAAGAAAATCCCAAATAGGATCATAAAAAGTCAAATACATATGAGTGCTGAACTGTATTATGGGAGAAACTGAAAATAACTAAATAACCAAACAAACTGAACTACATCAGTGGGGGAAGTTCCTGTACTTGTGTGCAGAATTTTGTGCACATAATATTCAAAGTTTCTTAAATTATAGATTCAAATGCTCTCTGCTTCCAATCCCTCACCTTGTCAATTTGGTTTTTAAGGGGTAGAAACTTGGATAGACTCTGGGATATAAAAATGGACAGTGATACAGCCCATACCCTCAGGGAGCTTACAACCTAATGGTGTAAGCAATATTGTGAAGTTAGTCTTCAACACCTTCTAAGTTTTTCTGAGCTGCTTTTTAATAAAGGTTGTAATGCTTTTGTCATATCATTCTTCAGTTTCATGTCTCAACCAGTCATCTATCCAGGTGATTTCACCATCTGCCTCCCACCTTTGACCTGTTCTTCTCCCACTAGACATGAGGCCTAGACCTCAATACATGGGTCTCCTGCATCCCTGCCCCTCTCTCTGATGAAGTTAATCCACTCATCTCTGGAGGTCCTACTCAACAGCCCAATCCCCGGTTGATTGGTAAGTGAATGAGTCAGACAATCCTCAAGCGTTTATTAAGTCTTAATATATGCTCATATAATATTATGTTTTATTTATAATATTATGTAATTAATATGAGCACAGAGCTCAGTGCTGGGAATGCAAATGCAAGCAAAAAAAAGGCCTCTGCCCTCAAAGAGCTTACATTCTAATAGGAAGACAATACATAAAAGGAAACAAGAGAGATGTGAGTCTGGGGGGGGGGTGGCTGAAGGGATCTTCTAGGATGAAGAGTTTCTGGGACATGTAGAAGAAGTCTTAAGGAGGGCAGCCTGGTGGGAAATGAGTAAATGTGGGCAAATTAGTTCACTATATCTACTAGTTGGCCCAAGGCACCAGACCATGCACATCCAATCCAACCATCTGGCCATCCCATCTACTTCCACCTTTCCATGTCCCCAGAACAAAACACCTTTCCCCAGTCATGCCATCCCTATATGTGTCATCTCCTCTTAAACTCTTAACAAGCTGTTTGAAGGCAAGAGCAATCTCTTTTTAAAATGTTAGCATAACTCCTGGCACATTGTAAGAGCTTAATAAATACTTTTTCATACATTCATTAATAAGGCATTGATGCCTTTGCCCATATTGGTTATGTGGATGTCCACATGGTTTTTTTTCTAAATGTAGCTCAAAGGAAGGAATGAATAGCTATTTCTGGAATTTTAGATACCCTTCTCCAAGAAAATTCATTGATTCTTAACTAGAGGGAAGCAGGAGAGTGGGCCATAAATTAGATCTATCTGCCTTGCCCCTCCAATATTGTTAGTCTAGGGGAAATGGTTTTAGGTTCAAGACACTCCCTTGTTCTCTGTAGGGAAAAGGTGCAGTTTATATCCAAAGGTTTGATTCCTTTCCACTAAATGCTATACCAAAGACCATCAAAAATAGAAGATCTCACTCATTGATTCAAGTAAATAGCAAATGGAAATTTAAAAAGTTATGCAGAGTAGAATACACTGAATCCTCAATCTTATCCAAGGACAAATTCCCTGAATTCTCTAGGGAAAAAAAGAAAAGAAAAAAAAACCTAGAAATCAGAGCCATTTGAGGCATCAGATCCCTACATGTTAGATTTTCTCTCTCCCTCTGAGTTTCTCCCCGAAGAGAGCCTAGATCAGTGTATGGCCTGTCTCAAAATGGAAGGAAGAAAAATTTCTTTTCTCCTCAGCTCTCATGCCCATTCTGTCTCTCACACAGGTGAAGGTGGAATAATAATTCTCTCCAACAATCAGGAGAATTTCTCCTAAACAGCATCTCATGAAATGCCTTAGAGCTTTGAAACCCAGATTACACATTCACTCCCTAGTCAGTACCGGCCTTTCCTTCCACAAGGTTCCTCTTCAGTGGCCCAGAGCTCTCAAGCGGTCCAGGGCCCTCTAGGCAGTACTTAATGCTTTAGACATGGTTCTTCTTTCTCTCCCCAAATCAAATCCTCCTCTCAGCAGCTGTCATTTGAAAAGGATCTGAAGCACTAATTCTTTCCAAGATATGTATGACTGGTCAAGCTTAATGTGCTACCTTTTTCAGGAGTAGTTGCTATTTATTTTTTTAAACAGGGCATGATGCTTTAGGCCAAAAAAAAAAGTGATCTCTATTTGGCATCTCAGGCAGTCTGGTGGAAGAAATACATTGAGGTAGGGCCTTCTGGGAGCCTTTCAAATCACCCTCATAAATGACTGCCATTGTACCTCGGATACCAGCATCCTATGAAAAGTGAGATCTTCTACAGCCCATCACTCAGCTGAGTCTGGTTTCCAGTTGCTATTTCCTCAAGGAGTTACTCCATTGCCAATGAGTCATTCCCGGTACCATCTTGACTTTCACTCACCCATCCTTCCTGATCAGAAAATCCCTGTCTCCCATGTCCTGTCAGATTTTATAGGAGAAACCCTTAGAAAATGCAAACTGAAAAAATCATTCTGAGACGTGCTTTCAACTTTACTGAACAAATTAACCGACCCTGTAGTGGAGGAGGTTGCTGTTGTGGTTGTTGCTGTGTTGATTTCAGTTGTGTTGGACTCTTTATGACTCCGTTTGGGGTTTTCTTAGCAGGGGTGCTGGAGTGGCTTGCCATTTCCCTCTCCAGCTCATTTTATAGATTAGGAAACCAAGGCAAACAGGGTCAGGTGACTTGTCCAGGGTCAAACAACTACTAATTGCCTGAGGCCAGATTTGAACTGAGGAAGAGTCTTCCTGACTCCAGCCCTAGCTCTCTATCCACTGTGCCACCAGCGGAGGAAGAGGAGCAGGCAAACATTGATGGCCTTGGTTTGCAAAGAAGACTAAATAGGTACTGTTAGCATTTAACTTTTATGATTCTGCAAGCCTTGAAACATTAATAACCTACTTGATGGCACTGAGCTTCCCTTCAAACTCTGGGGATCACAGTACTTAAAAGGGACCTTTCAGGGAATTGGCAAGTGTGTGCGTGTGTGTGTATTTATGCCTGTGCACTCTTCTCTCAGACACAGTGAAGGATTTTCCATTGCATAGACAAGTTTCCTCTCATTGATTGGAATCTTTTATGTGGGGATCAGCCATCATTCCCCAGCACAACATTTTGACTTACTGACAGCTGTGAAGTTTTCAGTCGCTCAGCATTCACAGTCAGACCCACCCCTTCATTTCTTCTTAACTCAGAAGCTTTCTAACTAGCAAGAAGCCTCCAGAATCCAGGCTATCCTTTGCCCATGCCAGAGTGGGCATATCCAGGGCTACCAACAGGTAGCATTCATATAGCACTTTCAGGTTTGCAAAGATCTTTATAAATATTAGCTCCTTTTATCCTCACAACAGCCCTAAGAGGTAGATACTATTATCCCCATTTTTATATGAGAAAAACTTAGCCAGATCAAGATTAAGTTCTTTGCTGTAGGTCACAAAGCAAAGTTTGGGTGGGTTGTTTTGTTTTTTTTTTTTTGCAGGGGCTGAAGGCAGGGCAATTGGGGTTAAGTGACTTGCCCAAGGTCACATGGCTAATGTGTTAAGTGTCTGAGGTTGGATTTGAACTCAGGGCCTCCTGACTCCAGGGCTGGTGCTGTATTCACTGAGCCACCTAGCTGCCCCTCAAGGAAGTTTTTTAATTCAGGTCTTTCTGATTCCAGGTCCAAAGACCTACTCTTTGTTCCACTGTTAGGGAAAATCACCCCTATTCTCTCCTGTGAAGCTGTTATGCCTGAGTAATCACCACACTCTTTGGACATTTTAGGAAGTTCTGTTCCCCTTTTTAGACCCCTCAGGTATCATTTAGTAATATGTCCATACAGCAGGTGAAGAATTTTTAGGTTAGGTCACAAGGGATAGCCCTGAATCTCTTTGTCGTTCAGTTGTTTCTGTCGTGTCTGACTCTTCACAGTCCCCTTTGGTGTTTTCTAGGCAAGGATACTGGAGTGGCTTACCATTTTCTTCTCCAGATCATTTTACAGATGAGGAAACTGAGGCAAATGGGGTTAAGTGACTTGCCCAATGTCATACAGATAG
The DNA here is from genome assembly GCF_028583685.1 of Petaurus breviceps papuanus. NCBI lineage: Eukaryota > Metazoa > Chordata > Mammalia > Diprotodontia > Petauridae > Petaurus > Petaurus breviceps. The sequence goes on along the minus strand of NW_027186304.1, from coordinate 39,450,508 downwards.
CAAGTATCTGAGTGAGGCCCTTTCCCCCTCTCCAAAAAGGAAAAAAAAAACTTAGAAAATTCCTTAATGTGATCTTATCAGTTTTTATATTTTTAGGGGAAAAAATTTAATCAGTGTCTACTATATATAAGGCACCATGCTGAACACTGGGAAAGACATAGTTAAATTAGATATTGTCCCTGCCCTCAAGGAGCTTACATTCCAGCAGCAGAGAAAAGATATATACACAAATAACCACAATGAAAAATAGAATATGTCAAAGGCACAGGAGAGCTATAGATAACTTGCTTTGAAAGTTCAGAGGAATAGTGTCTTCAGGAAGAGAATAGAGATTGTAGACAACTTCAAGGAGGAAGTGGAAATTGAATCAAGACACAAAGGGAAGATAGAATGTCAGTAGAAGAGAAATGAGGGTGGAAGTCATTACAGGTAAAGGGATGGCAGGAGCGAAGACACAAGGGTTATAAGGTATTTGTTGGGAGCAGAGAGATGGGGACATGTGGGAGGATAAAGGGTAAAAGGAAATTAAAAATGAGTGGGGAAGAAAAGGGGGAAACTAAATTTGATTCAAAATAAACTATGTAAGGTGAGCAGCTAGGTGGATAAAGTACAAGACTTGGAATTAGAAAAATTCATTATCCTGAGGTCAGATCTGGCCTCAGATACTCAGTAACTGTGTGACCCTGGGCAAGTCACTTAACTTAGTTTCCTCATCTGGAAAACGATCTGGAGAAGGAAATGGTAAGTTACTTCAGTATCTTTGTCAATAAAACCCCAAATAGAGTCCCAGAGAGTTGGATACACCTGAACAACAAAAAGTGTAAGCGTATATAGTGTGAAAAATAAGGCTGCCTAGATAATTTAAGTCAGGTTATAGTGGGTCCTCATTACCCCAATATCCTAATCAGCAGCTCCTCTGCCTATAGATGGAATAGGAGAACAGAGTTCTAAAAATTTTTAAAGTTATCATGCCTCTAAAAGTCCCCAGTGTACCAACAACTGCCTGTTCCCACAACTTGATACTACTTATTTACAAATTCATGTTAGGGATAACAAACAAGAAGTAGCGGGGTTACAGGTAGGGGAGAGTGATGTCCTTCTAGCCAAGAGCAAATCGAGAAAGAAAGTAATATACACAAAGGGGTCCTCACTGGCTTCAGAAGAAGTTTGGGAAGTAAATGAAATGGCAGCTGAAATTATCCCAAAATTATATTGTAATTGCAATAATAACAGTAATGATAGCTCAGTTATTTGGAAGTGTGTTGCTTAAATGCACTTTCCTAACCACAAACCATGAGGCAGGCAAGGAAACTATTACCATCCCCATTTAAAGATGAAAAGACTGAGGGTAAGAACAGTTAATTATAAAAGTGAAACTTTAGGGGTAGCTAGGTGGCACAGTGAATAGAGCACTGGCCCTGGAGTCAGGAGGACCTGAGTTCAAATCCAGCTTCAGACACGACACACTTACTAGTTGTGTGACTTTGGGCAAGTCACTTAACCCCAATTGCCCTCCGAAAAGCAAAAGAAAAATTTTAAATTTTAAAAAATATAAAATAAAAGTGTAACTTTGAGTAGGCCGACTATTACCCCAGTACCATTGGTAGGCCCAGTCAATGGCGGAACAACAGCATACAGTGTCACTCATAAGTGACTTTGGGAAGTCATTTAACCCCAATTGCCCACCAAAAAGCAAAAAAAAAAAATTTTAAATAAAAAAAATAAATTAAAAGTGTAACTTTGAGTAGGCAACTGTTACCCCAGTACCATTGGTAGGCCCAGCCAACGGGAGAACAACAACATACAATGTCAGAAAAGGGACACCTCTTTAGAGGTTATCTGTTCCAACCCCATCACTACCAATGAGAAAACTGAGGCCAAAGGAAGTAGTCACATAGGGAGCTAGTGACCAGCCTTAAAGAAGTTTGTCTCCTGAGTATCCCCTGCCACTTGCTGTTTTAATATTCTTATCCCCACATCACCCACAAAACACACTATACTTTGTGTCTCCCCAGCCAGGTCCCTGCTGCCTGGACATCCTGGAGTTTCTTTCAGTGATACCCTATGCCCCAGGTCTTCCTACCACCTTCCTGTTACACATGCCCCTGCCTCCAACAAAACTTACCTGTTTTCAACCCATTGCCACAGAGCTCAACTTTCTGAGACTTGCTAATCTTATACATTTACCCATGTTAATATTAGGTCCATCGGAACTGAAGAGGGCCCATTTATATTATCATATGTTAATGGATTATTTATTGTGGGTTAATATGTTCCTCTTCCCAAGTAACAGAAGTGTGTTTTGACAGCACCATCCCAGAGATATGATGCTCTAACACAAAGGAATTTATCTCAGTGGAAATTTTAAGCCCATGTTAGGCAGGCATTGTTGTCCTTCCACTCAAAGAAGACCAAAATGACTTCACCTCACTGGGGTCAAGGTCTAGCTGATCAGACCAGGACAAGCTCGGAAAGTTCTACCACAGGCTGGGCATGAGCAGTCCATTTGAACATTTGGTGTGGAGACGTCTCTAACTTTGCACATCTCATACTTCTTTTGAGCTACTGCAATTCTGTTTTGCTCAGAGAGCACAGCACCTTCTTCAGTACAGGCACACCCTGCTAGTCCATCCTGTGCCAATGTCTCCAATGTCTCGCAGTTAATTACAAAGTTCTTCAGAGAGACCTTGAGAGGTTGCTTCTTCTATTGCTTCTTCTGACCATCGTGTGAATGCTTGCCCTGTGTGAGTTCTCTATAAAATAGTCTTTTAGGCAAAGTAACAACATGGCTACCCCATTGGAGTTGCACTCTCTACAGTAGAGTTTGACTGCTTGGAAGTTCAGCTTGGGAAAGGACTTCAGTGTCTGGTACTTTATCTTGCTAGGTGATCTTCAGAAGTTTCCTAAGATAATTCAAATGGAAGCGATTCAGTTTGCTGGGTCTGGCACTGGTATATTGTCCAGGTTTCACAGGCACACACCAGTAAGATCAGCACAACAGCTCTCTGGACCTCCAGTCTGGGCAATCTAATATCTCTTCCTTCCCATACTTTCTTTCAGAGCCTCCCAAACACTGAGCTAGTTCTGGTAATGTGTGTGTCAACCTCATCATCTTTGCGGACATGCCTAGAGAGTATACTGCCAAGGTAAGTGAAATTATCTATAGCTTTTAAAATTTCTCCATCTGCTGTAACCAGTGGTTCTACCTATGGGGTGATAGACAGCTGGTGAAGAACCTCTGTTTCCTTTGTGTTAACACCATGTTAAACAATGGTGTAGGACAAGGCGCATAATTTTGATCAGCCCAGTCTTTTTACAGGCTCCGAATCATTACCTATACCTAAAATCATTTCTGAATGCTAACGCATGCTCCTTTCTCTGTCAGTATGTATCAGCTCCTCACTTAGACATTTCTTAAATCCTTATGTTGTTGCCTTATGATATGAAACCAACCCCTTAACCCTCTTTAGCAAAGTTGCACTATCTTGAAATGCAATAAGACACTTGACTAAGGGCCTGTGGAGGCATCTCTACTTTCTCCAGCTCTCAGAGATAGAGAGCAAAGTAGTCAGAAAGGTACACTGTGTACAAGTACCTTTGGAAATGTCCCCAGATGGTCTATAGGTTGGATATAACAAGGGAAGCTATCATTGGAACCATGTCTGACCATCCCACAAAGATGATACTAATTTGCTCTTTTCTTTTTTTAAAAAATATTTTCTTTTTCCTAATTACACGTAAAAGCAATTTTTAACTTTAGGTTTTTTGGGTTTGATTTTTTGGTTTTATAGTTTTAAGTTTAAATTCTATCCCTCCCTCCCTCCCCTCCTGCTTGCCTGCAACAGTAAGCCGTCTGATGTAGATCATATATATGCAATCGTGTAAAACTTCCCATATGAATTATTTTGTGCAAAAAGACTCAAACAAGGAAGGAAGAAAAGAAAGAAGGAAGAAAGAAAAAAGAGAAAGAAAGAAGGAAAGAAAGGAAGCAAGGAAGGAAGGAAGAATGAGAGAAGAAGGAAAGAAAGAAAAGGAAAAATACTATTGAGCTGTTCTTTTTAATCTCCTCTTCAAGAACAAGAGATTTGCAGTGAATAGAGCACTGGCCCTGGAGTCAGGAGGACCTGGGTTCGGATCCGGGCTCAGATACTTAACGCAAAAAAAAAAAAAAAGCCATGTGACCTTGGGCAAGTCACTTAATCCCAATTGCCCTCCAAAAAGAAAAAAAAAAGAACAAGAGATTTGGGCTGGATCTGGACACCCTCTCTAGTTCACAAGACCAGTCATTGAGTTCAAGGTCATGGGATTTTCTTTCTCTTGAGCTCAAGAGTCTCTTCCCCGATCCAATAGAAGATCAGAGCTGGAAGGTATCTCAAGATTATCTAGCCCAGGGGTCAGCAAACTATGGCCCAAGAACCAGCCACCTGGGTCTGTATGCCAGAGAAATAAAAAATGATGTTTACATTGTACTTAATAATGTAAAACCATTCTTAGCTTGTAGGCCCATTCAAAAGCAGGCTGCTCATAGGTTTGGCCCTCCAGCCATCTTGCTGACCTCCGGCTAGTCCAAGTCTCTCACTGGCAGGTGCCTAATGGCCAGAGAAGGGGAGTGGTTTGTTCAAGGTCACATAATCACTATGTGACTGAGCAGGGAATTGAACCCATGCCTCCTGACTCCTTTTTTCCCACTACACCAGACCACCTCAAGGCCTGGCTTGAAAATCCTGCTACCAATGGTCAGAGGGAGCTATAATTTTCCTCCCACATTGTTTCTGTCTCCTGCACTCCCTCCCTCCCTCCTTTCTCCATGTCTCTTTTCCTTCCTCACTTTCTCTCCTTCCTCCTTCTCTCCTCCCTCCTCCTTATATCTCTCACAGGAGATACTGTGAGCATAAATGAATTAATATTTTAAAACATGTAAAGTAACAGTGGGCTCCTTAGAGGAAGAGAGCCATATAAATCTAAGTATAAATAAATGAGCATATCCTGACCAAATTTCTGAAGGTGGCTTGGCTCCATGCCTCAGACCTCCCTCCAGAAATGCATCTTCCAACTGTTGGACTTAATTAGAATTAGAACATAAAAAGTAGAGAACTTTCATTCCGTGTTCTTTTTTTTTTCCTGCATCCTCACTGTATTCCCATATCAGAAAAGTAGGAGGTGGGGTAGAATACAGAGGAGAACTATTGTTTGTTGCTGTTTTTCATCCTTTGCCCTTCCATTGTGCTCTAAGAGGACCAAAGACTTCAGGAGGGTGATGTCTTGGCTTGCAAGTGAATTGGATTTAAGTGAGGCAGAGTTGCAAAGTCACCAACCTCACTCTATCCTCCATGGTCATTGGAGTCCAGTGACAAGACATAAAACACAATGACTGGTCATGGCCTCCAGTGAAGTAGAAGACCATGGCCTTGTTAAGCTAAGGTCTCCATTTGTTTCAGGTAATGCGCATTCATTAATTAAACTCTAGGTAAGAATTGAGGCAAAAGATGGCCTAGTTTGCCTTCACAAAGGAATTGGTCTGGAAGGGGAAGACCCTCAGGGTGTCATATAACCTGGAGAGGAGAAGCTTTAGGAGGGACATGAAAACTGTTTTCATGTATTTGAAGAGCTGTCCTAACAGACAGGGGATTGATCTTGTTCCCTTTGGCCCTAGAAAGCAGAACTAGGAACAATGGATAGAAGTTGCTTATAAGTAAATGTATCTTTGCTATAAAAAGCCTCTTGAATAACAATTAGAGTCTGACGAAGTGGAATGTGCTGCTTTAGAAGGTAGTGGGTTCCCTTTCACTGAAGGTATTCAAGCCAAGCCTGGGTGGCCACTTGCTAACTATGTTAAAAAGAGGGGATTTCTGTTCAGGTTTGGGTTGGACTAGGCAGCCTTAGAAGCTCCCTACGATTCTTTATTTTGTGATTCTGAGGAACTGGAAGAAAAAAAGATGAAAAGGGAGAAGTAGAGAAAGTAGAATTGGTAGAGGTAAGAAGACAAAAAGAAGGGAAGAAATCTTTGATAGAATTTCCATTAAACGTGATAAATGAGAGAAGGAATGACAGAAAGGAGGAAAGAGATAAACAATGAGAAGAAGACTACAGGTTCCTTTTATAAAAATTCTTTTCTGTAGGAAGAATGTTCAGTCAATGGTTGGTAGTAGTTTGGTAGAGTTGGTAGTTTGATAAAGGTAAAGACTTAAGTTTTGGGGACAAGTATTCATTATTTGGTTAAAAAAATTATTGGGAAAGCTGTAAAGCAGTCTGACAGAAATTGGACATAGACCAATATCTTAGACCATTTACCCAGATAAGGTCAAAATGTATGTGTATTGAATATGTAGACATGGTTCTGTGAACTAAAGAGGATGTCCCAGTAGAACTAGAACTAAGTCCATAGTCCTTTTACAATA
>NW_027186304.1:39436765-39443710 GCF_028583685.1 Petaurus breviceps papuanus | reverse complement strand
AAGACTTTTTAAGTTCTACCCCCAACTCTGTCAGCATTATTACCTGTGTGACTTTGGATAAGTTACCTAGTTTGCTTTTTTTTTTTTTCTGGGCAGGGAGGGGGGAGTAAGATTCAAGAGACATTTGGGATTGTGCAACAGATATTTTGATATCACCTCTGACTTTAACTGCCTACACAAAACCTAAGTCCAGCTCTCCTGGCAAGTCAGGGAATAACTTGGATTTTTCAGGCCTTTTTATCTCTGGTATTCTCTTGGGGGTTGTGGTCAATTTCTTTACTCCAAAAAATTTTATCAGAGATCACCTTCTGCTGGGTAACAAGCACTTAAACCCAGTAGTTCTCAAACCCCTGAGCTCACCACAGTGCCTTAAAGGCTAAAAATTTCTGTCTTAGTCATTTGTGCTAAGGGAAAGAAACATAAAGCAGAAAAGATAGCCAAGGATTTAAGATTCAGTCTCGGGATGATCTGGGCAACCAAATGTTCTTCCCATCATGTATATGCAGCTGTATCTTCCTCTTGGCCGCAAGTTTGAGTGAGAAACTGCCTCAGTCCCAAGTGACTGGTTCTCAAAAGAGGAAAAGTGAGAGACAGTGGGAAAGAAGGAGGGAAGGGAGGGAGAGAGGAAAAGAAGGAAGGAAGAGAATAAGAAGGAAAAAAAAAAGGAAGGGAAGGGAAAAGGGAGAAGAAAATTAACTTTTCTTGAAATCTACCTAGTGGACTGTCTACTCTTCCTGACTCAGTGACCAATCTCCTTTTATTCATTTTCCAGTCACAGGGACACATAGTGACCAACCATGAGCAACTAGTTACATATGTCCTTTAGCATCAGACTGGAATGCAGGTTCCTTCTCACACATGTTCCATGGGATCACCCAAATCCAACAAATCAGGAACATCTCTCTTAATTATCCCCAGATTTGAACCCAGATTTCCTTTTTCCTTTGACTCCAATTCTAGTGACATTCAAAACATACCATATAGCCATCCTTTGAGAGTTACAGTCTATCCCACGCAATTAAGCATTTAATTTAATACTATAATATGTATAATATATATATTATGCTTTGCTATTGTTCCATGTGTTTATACTTCATTTTCCCAGTTAGAGTATAAGCCATTTGGGGGGATGACCCTAACTTACACTTTTTTAAAATTAAATTTTATGTTTATTTTTAGTTTACATCATTCATTTCCACAAGATTTGGGGTTACAAATTTTCTCCCCGTCTTTCCCCTACCCACCACCCCAACACAGCGATCCCACTGTATACCCCTTCCCCCAATCTGCTCTCTCCTATCTCCTCTCCCATCCCCCCCTCCGACTTTCTAGTAGGGGAAGATGGATCTCCATACTCCAGTGCCTGTATATCTTATTTCCCAGTTGCATGTGAAAAAAATAATAATATATATTCCTAACTTATACTTTTTTTGGATAGCTCAGAACAGTGGCTAGACCCGTGCTGGATACGTTATCAGCATTCAATAAATATTTATTTAATCCAATGCCAATATTAGCTAAAGAAGCATGGTGCCATGTCTAGAAGGAGTGTTTTCCATTTTTATTTAAATGAAAATCTGACCATGACAGGATTCATTTTGAGCATAGAAAAATGTCGTTTTTGCCCTGGACCAGAGGATTCTATTTGGGCACCAAATTAATAGGAAATTCATGTTTAGCAACCAACCTTCCCAAGTGCACTCAAGACCACACGGCATTTGGTACTCAGTTGCTCATACGCTGACTGTTTCTTTTTCTCTCTCTCTCTTTTTTGAGACGCCACCATCCCCTAGCAGGTGCATGCCCCGCAGCTTGAGGAAGCCAAATGAGGAGGACCATGGGAAGTTCAAGCTAGAGCCCAGAAGGCGTCTCCCCCTCCTTCCCCTCCCTCCCCACACCTCCTACTTGTCTATATTTATTTTAAACCAGATTACAGCCCTTCTAGGAATTTTAGGTCGATCCTGCTGATTCCCCTGGTAGGACAATTAATCACCACACCTGGACCCTGCATTAGGCTTTATTAGATCATGTGGGGCCTATTACTAACTATAATTTGCTTGGCTTGACTGAATCCCTCTCCGTGAGTGTGGTGTATTTTCTGATATATCAAAAAAAAAAAAAAGAATTCATGTGGAGGTGCGGCGTGGGTGGTGCTCACCTGCGATGCCACAATCTTGCCATTTCTTCATCTCTTCCAATGTACTTTGGGTTCTGGAGCAGTCCTACAGACATGGGGGATTTTAAGGCTGCTTCGATAATAGACATGTGCAGCCACTTTGCCGGCTAATGAACCAGCCCAGAGACAGAAGAGTGCACTCGGCCCCTCAGGGAGAAGCCCTAGTGGAAAACCCAGAGGGGGGTGGTGCCATGTGACCCACTGATGTGCTCTGGAAGCTCCCCCCTGTTAATGTGGGTTCTATGCAACCAGACTGGGGAAAACAGAGTTTCTATGGAGCTACCAGTTGTTGCTGTTTTCTCTCTTTGAAATGAACCACACTCCAGTCTTAATGAAAACGCTACTCAATTACTATGATTTTATTAGTAAGACAAGTGTAGCTATTTAGTGCATAACAATGCAGGAGTTATAATTCCAAAGGGATTGTCAGATGCTAATTCCAAATTCAACATGCAAGGCAAAAGTTTTATTCTCCTCTTCCCTATAAAGGATACTTTCTACTCCTGTGCAAATTGGGTGTCTGGGCAGTAAAAATCTTAAAGATTGCTGCAGTCATCATAGGTAGATCATAAACGCATGAGCATTTTGCAAATTGAAATGCTGGAAAACAAACTTGAATATCAGTGTAGGTCTTCACAAACTCAATTATGCTGTAATAGCTACCCTGAGATGGTGTCCTTCCACCAGTCACCTCTAGAAATTTTTGTATCTAGGGTGAGTATCGTAGAGCACACTATTATTTGAGGGGGTCAAGATACAGACAAGGGAAAGGAGAAGGAAATAAACGTATATAAATCACCTACTACATACCAGGCACTGTGCTTAATGCTTTTTACAAATTTTATCTCATTTGGTCCTCACAAACTGAAAGGTAGATGCTATGATTATTCCAACTTTTATAACTGAGGAAATGGAGGCAGAGTGCTTAAGTGACTTGTCCAGGGTCACACCGCTAATATTTGTCTGAGACCAAATTTGAACTCGGGTCTTCCTGACTCCAGGCCCAGCACTCTATTCGCTGTGCCACCAGGACAATACAGGACATTTGCCCTTCTGAGGAGGCTGCTGAGCAGGGGAAGAAGGAGTGGAGGGAGGGGGGGGGGGAGGGGAGAAGTGTTCCTAACTATTCGTGCTATAGTTCTGAAGGATTACAGGAGTTCTCATCACCCTTGAAGTGGGTTTTCCTGCACTGGACAAAGCCTCAACTATACCTCCCCAGTTTCAGCTCTGCCTTAATCTCATCCCCTGATTGTAATTTTAATGAAACAGAGGGCAAGAACAAAGCAATTGCACTATTTATCTTGATAATTAGCTGTAGGTTGGCCTGGGACTAAATCTTTCTAAAGGAATATACCCCGAAACATAAGCATCCATTGTTTCCTGACCAATGGGTCCACATACAGATTATTTAAATGAATTAATTTAGTCTAATTAATTAGATAACTCTCTTCTATCTCCATCTAGCTGTCTATTCATCTAGCTAGCTAGCTAGCTATCTTTCTAGGCAGCATCAATCTAAACCAAATGGTCCCTAAATCATTGTTGAAGGATCTCCAACATACCCTGGTGCGTTGGCGCCCCTCCTCCATGCATGAGTATACCTTGGTAGTTAGTTACATGACTCAGGTACCACAGCACCTCAGTCCATGCTTTCAATATTTCTTATCCCCACTTGTATTACTTTAGAGCATCCTCCTAGCTAATACTGGCCCTTCTCCAGGCATGATATTTTCCATATGTCCATATGTCTATCTGACTCTCCCATCCCCACCACAGCCCTCCTCACTAACATAATCATCCCATCCATCACCCCTGAATTTCACTGCCTTCTCATGGACTCCACTCTTCTGAACCTGTGCCATTAATAGGTACTAATGTTGAAATGTAACAAAGGGTATTCTTTGGTAAATTACAACAAAGAAACGTCTGGGTCATTGGTTTTTAAACCTTTTTTGTATCATGATCACCTTGGGCACCCTAGTGAAGTCTATGGACACCTCAGAATGATGGGTTTAAAAAAATCATAAGAGATGAAATAGAGAGGGTTACAAAAGAAAACAACAATATTCAAATACAGTTCTCACATATTAAAAACTCCAAGTTTATAGACCCACTGAAATCTATCCACAGACCCCATAGGGATCTGATGAACTCAGGTTTAGAAATCTCAATCTACTGGAAACTCTTTGAGAGCATTAGCAACCATGCTGGTTTGACTTGATTTGTATATGCCAAATTGCTTGCCATCTTAGGGAGAGGAGAGAGGAAGAGAATTTAGAACTCAAAAACATGTTTTAATGTTAAAAATTCTTTTTACATGTAATTAAAAAACAAAATAATCAGAATTTTTTTTAAAAATTAACTTGATCTGTAGATCTAGCCCAGTCCTTCAGATAGATGGGGCTTTTTAATTAAGTTTGTTTTTTTAATGAATGGATACATGTTCTATTTCAAAATCAGAATGTATAATCATGGAAACTAATGAATATCTATGGAGATATTTCTATAAAAGTCTTTTTGCTTACCAAATAACTATAAGAATGATAAAAAAATAAATCATTAAAAGGAAAGCATTAAGACCAAGCCTTAAGGTCTGCAAAGTTGGTCTGAATATCTCATGAGGACAGATCTGTTCATAGAAATGATGGCTACCACCCACATTCAGGTAAGCCAACTGATCCCATTCCATCATCCCAGACTCCTAATTTGTCACCAGAATGGGAAGGGTGTTGTTTTCACCAAGTTAGCTCTTATAAGCAACCTGAAGTTTTCTCTGAGGCAAGCAGATTCTGTGTCCCAGCCAAGACAGTCCCACCCCTTCTTCCCCCATCACTTCCCCAGATCCAATCACAATGCATGTGATAGACAACAGCACTAATCTCTTCAGGACACCCCAGAACACAGAGCTCGTCTGTGCTTCCGGGATAGATTTTGCAGGAGTTGTTCTATGGCACCCAACCCCCTCCAGCATGCCAAGACTGTGGCTGGGCTATGTGATACCCAGGCAGCTGGCACACTTCAGCATCCTTGGGAGTGATGATGGAAGCTGCTGAATAGTGTTCTGACTCCTCAGGAGTTTCTGGGGAAGGGAAATCTGCATTACAATGTACACTCGCATCTGCAGAGAGGAATCTTACTACAGCCCAGACGCTGGGCCACTAGGCACAAAAGTGTGTGTTTTCATTTCCAAGGAAGTCCGTTTAATAGACACCCTCAGGTCTGTAACCTGGAAACCTTTCTGGAATCCAAGGTAGTCCCATGTGAGCAAAGGACAAAGACTATTCAATGGCCCACTTCCCATCAACCAAAGAAGGCCCAAAGAACCTCCACAAAGGTTTTCGAAAATGAAAGCAAACTCACTAATTGACCGACCTGTGATTGGTGTGTCTGTTAAAATTACCTTGGCATTAATTGCCTGGACAGGTTGTTCAGTCATATCACCCTGGCTCCCTAATAACAGGAGCTGCCTGGTATTTTAAATGACCGTGGCACTAATGGCCCAGCCTGCCTGTGATTTCGCATCGGCCTGGCACTAATGGCCTGGAAAAGGGACTTGTTTTGCAGATTAACGAGTAGCCTCCAGACGGCAAAGGATTAGGAAGGAGAAAGAAAAAAAATACAATTGTTTTCAAGGAAAATAAGAAATAAGTTCAACTGGGAATGGATTCCTGCTGGCTTTTAGGGACCTGCTTTTACTGCCTCTTTTCTTTTTTCCTTTCCTTTTTTTTTTATTTTGTTGCTGTTGTCTTTGAATGTACCCTCAATGTATTAGAGGAGGGAACTTCACTCTACCAAAGCAGATAGTAGTTCAGCATCTTCTAGACAATGTATATCATCTTAAAGCAGGGATTGTTGACCTTTTCTGTCATATGTTATGGACCCCTTTGGCAGTCTGGCAAAGCCTAAGGTTCCCTTCTCAGAATAATATTTTAAATAATTGAAGGAAATGCTAAATTATAATGTGAAGGTTACTGAAAATGAAGATGTATCTTTTGTTTTGTTTTGCTTTCCCATCCAAGGATACAGACCCACTGAAATCTATCCAGAGACCCCTTGTCATTCCCCGATTCCCAGGTGAAGAGCTCTGGCTTAGACAGTTGCCTGAGACACTGAGACTTTAGATGACTTACCTAGGGTCACAGAGCTAGTCTGTGTCAAGGTAGGACTTGAGCACAATCAGGACTCAGGTCTTTATGAATCTGAAGACAGTTCTCACTCCGTGACGCTGTCCTCACTTTCCCTGTGATGCAGTTAGACCTTGATTCTTCAATGCATCAGCGAATACCCTGCTTTCTTTCCATCTCATGGTTCATTCATGGTCTCCATTTTCTAATTTCTGTCAGGCTCCTTGTGGAAGAACCCCAACATCTCTGGCCTAAGCCTGATGTCTTAACTTTGCTCTGTGGTCACCTGTATTCCTTGGAACTCGTATCAAACTGTAACCATCTTGTTCATGTTATCCCATGAGTCCACACAATGTCTTTTAATGAAAGGCACTATGGTGCGGTAGAAAGCATAGACCATTCTTTAAACCAAAAGTGCTCTTCTTTTTCATCTGCATCTGTTGAAATTATTCTTTTCCTTCCTCAGTTAAAGGGTCATCTCTTCCATGAAGCCTTCTCTGATTCCCCCAGTTGAAAGTTCTCTGTCCTTCCTCAAATTTTCTGAGAGAACTATCTGGATTTCTCCCCCTATCATACTCCACCTTTTCTTATACTGGTTTCTGTAGCTTTTTTGGACTTCAAAATAATGTGGGGGAAGGAGGGAAG
>NW_027186304.1:39434056-39436755 GCF_028583685.1 Petaurus breviceps papuanus | reverse complement strand
GAGAGAGAGAGAGAGAGAGAGAGAGAGAGAGAGAGAGAGAGAGAGAGGAGAGGAACTCCCTTCTGTGTGCTCTTTCCCCATTAAAATGTAAACCTCTTGAGAGCAAAGGCTGCCTTTCTTCTCTTTCTCTTTTCTTTTTGTATGCCAAACACAGCACAGTGCCTAGCACATGGTAAACACTTAATACATGCTTATCTCCCTACTTCCTTTCTTTCCCATTTCCTTCCCTCCTTTCCTTCCTTCCTTCTCTCTCTCTCCCTTTTTATTCTTCCTTCCTTCCCTCCTCCCCACCTTTCTTCCCTTCCCTTTGTTCCTTCCTTATTTCCTCCCTTCTTTACTTCCTTCCATTCTTTCTTCTCTCTCCCCTTTTCTTTTTTCCTATTTTCTTCTTTCCTTCCTTCCTTCCTTTCTTCCGTCCTTTTCTTCCTTCCTTCCTCCCTTCCTTCCTGGAAGCTCTTTGAGGTCAGAGATTGAATCAGTTTTCATCTTAGTGTCTCTAAACTAGCACACTGCCTTGCATACATGGCAGCCATGAAATAAATGTTGGTTCAGTTAAAATGCTGATAGCTTTGAGTCAATGTGAATGGGATTCAAGGCATGGCTAGACCATTTACCAGCCATGTGATGTTGGACAAATCACCTCATCTCCCTGAGCTTTAGACTGTTCTTCAGTTAAATAGAGATTAGAGCATTGACTTTACTCACCTAACAGTATTCTTATAACTAGCACTTCATAAACCTTAAAATACTATATAAATGTAATCCTATGACGATGATAAAGGACTATAGAAAAATGGATTTACAGTCAAAATGGACCTTAAAGTTCCTCTAGTCCAGCCTTCTCATTTCTGAATAAGGAAACAATCCCCAAGCAATTAAGAGACTCCTCCAAAGTTACACAGGTACTAAGTGATAGAGTAGGGGTTTAAACCCGGGTCCTTTGGCTTCAGATCTATTTTACTATTATTATTCTTCACAATATAAATTATTTTGAATGTCAGCCCTGACTAGATAATAATAGTAGCCAGCATTGACAGAAAGAACACTCTAAAGTTTGTTAAACTCTTTACAAATATCATCTCATGTCATCCTCACAATAAGCCTGTGAGCTAAGTGCTGTTATTATGAACATTTTACAGTTGAGGAGAGGGAGATTAGATAATGTGTCCAGGGTCACATAGCTAGGGAGTGTCTAAGGCAGGATTTGACCTCAGATCTTCCTGACTCCAAACCTAGCCCTCTATCTGGCTGCCTGGCTGCCCACAAAGAATATGAACAAAATCTCAAATGTAAAGAAATCTGGTTAATCTGGAAGTTTATCCATAATGGGATCAGGCTATCTCAAAAGTCCCCCATCTCTCTTCTCATCTAAAACTATCTGAGGATACATCTCAGTATCCGAATGTTTCTAAGTCTCCTCACTTTCATTCACCTTCAAAGGTAAAAATTCTATGGGAACGAAGTTAGCAGCTGCCTTTGGAAATCCTCTCTGTTATTAGCCACCTTTTATTAGTGGTTTAATTTGTCTCTCTATTCAGCTCAGTAGCTTGTGAAAGCAGGCAAAAGGTTATGCCCACGATCATATCTTCTACCTACATATAGCTAGAGCTATAACTGGAAATTCTGACATTGGGAGAAAATTTAGTAGGAAGGGGGAAGGGATTGAGGAGACAGAGATTCTGGAAGAAGACTTTTTAAGGCTGGTATGTATCACCCCCCTCACCACTCAGCTTGAGCATCTGTCCTGCGTAGCACAGGTTCCTGTGTGTTGTTTCTAATCAGATGTAGAGCTACTAGTGTATTAGTGGGGAAAAGGTGGACCCAGAGATGGGGCTTAATGATCACTGAACTTTGGGAGAGGGTCCCAGCACAAGGCTGGATGAGGAATAGTGAGTGGGGTGAGACTTCCTCCCTACTCAGCTCTGAGTGCTTCAAAGTACCCTGTCAGGCCTCTACTCCCTAGCACAACATCCATGGGGAGGGACTAGGCAAGCTACCCCAAGGCATATATCATTTCCCTATGGGGAGAAATTGCAGCCCCTTGAATGTTTGTGCCATGAGACCAAGCCCTGGTGCTTTTATGTTAGGAATCATTGCTTGCATGCAAGGGGGGAAGAGGGGAGCTTCAGAAGAGATAGAGAGGAGGGACCAGGGGTATGAGACATTACAGAGACAGAAACAACAACTGATTGGATGTATGGAGTGAAGGAGAGGTTTGATGTAAAAATAGCTCTGAGTCTAAAAAATCTCTGTGACCAAGAAGATGATAGCAGTATTGATAGAAAAAGAAAATGGGGGAAGGGGCAGTTTGATAGTAAGATGATTAGCTTAGACATGTTGAGTTTGAGTTGCTGGTAGGCTCCTAACTGGAGACATCTAGCAAGTGTTGGAAATATGGAATTGGAAGTTCTGGGAGTTAGATATAGATTTGGGAGTCATCTGTGTAGAGATTGTAATTGAAATCATGAAACTAGATGAAATCCCTAAAAGGAGTCTAAGAGAAATTTGAGTAGATAGTCTAGGACAGAAGAATCTTGGGGAACACTCCTATTTAAGGTGAGAGGTGATAGAAGAAGAGCCAGGAAAGGAGACAGAAGAGGAGAAGAGGAATGGAGACACACACAGAAAGAGACAGAGAGATGGGGAAGGGAGGGGGAGGGAGAGAGAGAGAGAGAGAGAGAGAGAGAGAGAGAGAGAGA
>NW_027186304.1:39415068-39434046 GCF_028583685.1 Petaurus breviceps papuanus | reverse complement strand
GAGAGAGAGAGAGAGAGAGAGAGAGAGAGAGAGAGAGAGACAGACAGACAGACAGACAGACAGACAGACAGACAGAGATAGGGAGAGACAACGAGTCAGAGACAGACAGAGACATACAGAGAGACAGAGACAGATACAAAGACAACAAGAATAATTGATGGAACAGGTCATGGAGGAAAAGGAAGGAAATGGGAATGAGGATACAGGTGGACAGGTAAGTTTTAGGAAGAACTGTATCACATCTTTTTCTGATAATAATATAGGAATGGGTGAGAGATGGAAAAGGACCCTAAGAAAACTAGGGGACCAGAAGAGGGAAATTGAAGAAGTTCACATCACATGACCTCAATCTATGTTAAAGGAACAACTAAGTGTGTTATTATGAAAAATTCCAGAAATGTCTTTCTAGGCCTCAGAAGAGAAAATTGGTAACAGTCTCACTGTGGCCATGTTTTTGCCACAGATGTGTCTGAATATACAAAAAGAAAGTATACTTGCAAAGGAAGTGATAAAGCTATTGTGAGATTAAGTTAATATTCCAAATATGCATAGACTTCTCATATGAATGCTTCTTCTAGCCTAACATAAAATGCCCAAGCCTTTTTACTAAAAGCCAGAAATCTAAGACGTAGTACAATTTTCTCTTTGTACCTTGTATATTAAGTCCTAGAGCTTTATGTTTGTGTCCTATCCTTCTAGACTATAAGTTTCATGAAGGCAGGAAGCAACCCTTCTTCTATACATTGCATCTTCCCTAGTACCTAGTATGATGTTCCTCCACACATGGTCGGAACTTAATTAATGTTTTATTTAGTGAGTGAATGATGTTATATTTTGCTTCTCATGTAACTTTGTCCACAGTATACCCCCTTTTACCTTACCCTATTCATGTCCTTAGCCATTGAGAATAACCTTTCCTTTCCCCATGACTTCTCCACATCCTAACCATCTTTCAAGACCAAGGACAGATACCATCTCTTTCTTGAAGCCTTTGCTAACCTCTATAGCTCACAATTATCTTTCCTTCCTCTAAAGTTTTATCACACTTTTTGTCTGTGCCCCTACTTATAATATCCTTTTAGGGTTATTTTGCTCATCATGGGTTGACTTTTCTCCCTAGCTAAATCATTAGTTCATGGAAGGCAGGGATTAAAATATTATAATTCTTTATAATTCATAATATTGTACATGAAGTAGATAATCAATGAGATAATATGAAGGGCTGGATTTTTCAAACTGCAACATATTCATTATCCAACTCTCCTTTCAATCAGAGCATTCAGGATCAAAACAGAAAAATGAAAGATCACTATGTCAACATACTTGGGCAATGTTTGGGACTCAAAATTTTCTGTTTGAATGTATCTTTATGTCTTCTGTAGAAGGAATACAGCACCTGCTTTTAAAAATGTTTTAGCAACGCCTTTTATTTTGACATTACAATGATTTCTCCACACAGTACCTGGCACATAGTAAACACTTAAAAAATGTTTATTGATTTATTTCTGAACAAATGATGCAATAGTCAGTCAATAAACATTTTATTAAATTCCTTCTATGTACCAGGCACTGTGCTTAGCATTGCGGAAAAGAAGAAAAGATAGTTCCTGCCCTTAAGGAGTTCTCACTCTAACGGGGAAAACGACACTCTGGAGGAAGCTGAAAAGCATTGGCAGAGGTACTCAGTTAGGTGACATGATGGAGAACTCCAGATGGGAAATGGAAAAATGACTAGCCTGGGGCACCCTCCTTAAATGGAGGCGTTCTCAGCTCTTTACCCTCCAAACAAAGGGAGGAAGAAACTCAGGGACTGGGCAAGTGAAAAGATATGTGTTCCAGGGATGCTATGATCTTTCAGGGAATACTAACAAGGTGTCAGTCCCAGGGTTTATGGGATCTCGAAGGATGGAGAGGTCATAGGGACACAATGGAGAAGTCCAGAGGAGAGTGCAGCTGGGAGAGAAATGAACAATTGTATCTGACAACACATGCAACATTCTGCACCGTTAGGCCCTCACCTCTCAGAGGAAAGGAGGAAGGTACATTGCCCCATGTCTCCTCTGGGGTCAAGATGGGTAATTACAATTATACCAAATTTGATTTTTATTTTATTTATAAAATTTATTTTATATTTATTTATTTATAAAAAAATATTTATTAAATATAAATATAATTTATAAAATATTTATTTTATTTATAAAATAAAATTTTCATTTTAATGTTCTTTTCAGTTGCATTACTATAGTAATTTATATATTATTTTTCTAATTCTTCATCCTATACTCTGTATCAATTCATATTTCTTACTATCTTTCTCTAAATTGTTCAGATTTCTTCAGCACAATAATATTCCATTATATTAATATACCTTAGTTTGTTTAACCATTTCCCAATCAATGAGTCCTGGCCCTTAACAAAAAACAATCAGTTCCTCAGAGTCCATGAAAAGAAAGTGTTCAAAGAACTGTTGTATTTCTGGGGCTTTGAATATCCTTTTTCATGGAGGAAAGAATTCTTTCAAAGCAAAAGCACTCAGAAATTCTAGGAGCCAGATGGAAACCATCAAGGTCTTCTGTTGGCCCATTCTATAGATTTCCATAATTAGCTTTGCTTTGTGAGTAAAATAACTCTACTGACCAAAAATTTGCTAATGTGTCTTAGGAATGGGCACAAGATATACTTCAAATCACTTCTTTTTTTTTTTTTAAAAGCAATAGGGGTTAAGTAACTTGCTCAAAGTTACACGGCCAGTTATTATTTCTGGGTGTGGTGCTGAGTATCTGAGCCCAGATTTGATCCAGGTCATCCCAACACTGGAGCCAGTGCTCTTACTCGCTGAGCCACCTGGCCACCCCCAAATCACTTCTTGATGACTGTATTTCCTTTCTTTAAATAAATATTGCCATGCAACTAGTAATTAGCATCTAATGATCCTGCATTTTTCATCAACTGTGAAGCCTCATGTATGGATGAAGATTTTGGGTATGCAGTAAACTCTTTCTGACAGAGATACCTAGGAAAAAGAAAGGCAAAAAGATATTTCACTTTTTTGTTGCCTCAGGTCATAGAAACCTGGCAGGAAGCTAGGGAATTTTCCTCTTGGGATTCCCAAGAATTTGTTTGCCAGTATTTTAACTCTCTCCCAATCTGTGGCTATATTACAAGTACTGCAGGTCAGAGTTTGGGTTTCTTTTTTTTTTAACTTATTTTCAAAGAAGAAAAATTCAAGAATTATTAACTAGATCTACAAAATGGCTAGTTGGAAAAATGAGAGGATGCAATGCAATGCAAATAATGTTGACTTGCAATCAGAGAATATGCATTAAAACCCTGGCTTTTCCAATTACAACCTTTGTTACCTTGGGCAATTCACTTACCTCATAGCCTTCAGGTTCATCTGTAAAAAGAGAAGGTAGGCTAGACAAGCACTTAAGTTAGATCTAGGAACCTATTATTGTTTGGAAACAAGGAAACCTTATCCATTTCTTACTTGATTTGCCTTGATAAATAAGTATGTATTCAGATGTCCTGTGAAGATCTCAAGCATCATAACATTTGGACACACTGGGCATTAGTTTAGGAATTAATGAGAATTATGGCCAGCTTAGAATATGACAGTGGGAATGGAGCAACCTCATAATCAGTCTTAAAGACGAAGAAGATTCTGATACACTAAACATTTTTTCAATGGCTTAGACAAAGACATGAATAATATAGTGACCAGATTTACAGATGACACAAAGCTAGGAGGGATAGCTAAAATGTTGGGTGAGTGAAAAAAAAGAACAAGATAGATCTCATGAGGTGAGAATAATAAATGAAATTTCATAAAGATCAATGTAAAGTCCTTAGGTTCAAGTCATCAATTTCACTACTCATAATGGGGGTTTATTTTGGTAGTAAAGAAGTCAAATTTCATGGGAAGGGCTAGAATGGGAAGGCAGACATGGGCAATGAAATTATCTTGAAGAAACCCAATATTCCAGGCTATATCAGAATTTCTGTTTCTTAGGAGAATGTTATGATATATTATAATAGAGCAATGTGACAAAGTGGATAGAAAGGAAGAAGATCTGAGTTCAAGTCCTGTCTCTGACTTGTTGTCTATATGACCCAAGTCATAGGCAAGTCAGTTAAATTCTAAAGAATTGTTGATTTGTATTAATAGAGGGAATTTCTTCACCAATCAGTTGCCTATATCATAGAAATGATAGGTCACAACCAAAAATTTAGAAAAGATGCCTATTCTTATAATAGCTAGTAAGTGAACCTCTTCAAACTTTGCCAGGCTATTTCAGAAAACAGATAAATGCTGGGTCCATAACTAGCCTGGCAGGACCTGCCTAAACTTGTGTTCTGTCTTTGACATGTCAATGTCACCTTCTCACCAAGATGAAGTCTTGGATTGTGGCTTCTGTGGAGGACTACTTCCTATATATTTATTTTTCAACACTTTAGTTTCTTCTTATGAGATTCATCTCATTATTCTATTCTCTTAAGATCCTTTTGGATGCTGTTTCTATCATGCAATATGTGAAGTGACTTTCCCATCTTGAGGTCACTTTCTAATTTGATAAGAATGACATCTAATTCTTCATCAAAGTAATTGATTGCAAATGCTGATTAGCATAAGGTCAATGAGAGATCCTTGGGTCACTCCCCTAGAGACCTCCCTCCAGTCTGACATCTATTCATCAGTCACTACTCTTTGAGTGTCATCATTCAGGCACTTCCTAATCCACCTAACTCTTGTTCATTCTTGTTTTTGGAGAGAACCAGTGACATCATGGGGCATTGTCTTGACTTATGCACAGACTGGATTTAAGTAAGGCGAGATGCACAAAGTCTTCAGTCATAGTCTCTCTTCCAGAGTCATCTGGATAGGGACTGGTCCTGTGCTTTCTCTGGTATACATAAGGTGTCCCTAAAGTCTGGACACATAAGAAATCTCATTAACTATGCATATTTTTTAAAATATGCATAATGAGATTTCCTATGTGTCCAGACTTTAGGGACAACCAGTAGAATTTCTGGATGAGGAAATTCCCTATACCAATAAAAATTGGCACTTTCTGTTCAACTTATAGTCTTTTTTTTTGGAGGGCAATTGGGGTTAAGTGACTTCCCCAAGGTCACAGGGCTAGTTTTTGTGTTAAGTGTCTGAGACTGGATTTGAACTCAAGTCTTCCTGACTCTAGGGTCGGTGTTCTATTCACTGCACTACCTAGCTGCCCCTCAACTTATAGTCCTAGAGAGCTGCCTGGTGTACCAAGAGGTACTTGCTAAAGTACTTGACATTTACTAAAGGTCACAAATTCACTATGTATCATAAGCAGTACTCAAACTCGGGTCTTCCTGTCTCTAAGGTCAGCCATATACCTAACATGTCATTGTTGGTCATCCCTCATTTTTGAAGAGGACTCATCAAATCAGGATGTAATGAGAGATGTCTTGATTTGCACATGAATCGAAGTGAGGCAGAGCTGTGCAAGGTTGTCAGCCTCACTCCCTTCCAGTCATCAAAGTTCAGTGGCAAGACCAAAGTCAGCATGACTGGGGTGGTCTGGAATGGAGTAACCTTTGCATCTTTGATGACTGTTCAAGTTCTAAGCCCTCCACAGTGCTTGCTTCAGCTGCCTTCATGGCCATTGGAACAAACTGTTCTCATCTGCCCATTCCACCAGGGGAAGGCTTCACATGCTTGGGGTAGACATCCCCCTAGCTCAC
Source organism: Petaurus breviceps papuanus (assembly GCF_028583685.1). Classification (NCBI taxonomy): domain Eukaryota; kingdom Metazoa; phylum Chordata; class Mammalia; order Diprotodontia; family Petauridae; genus Petaurus; species Petaurus breviceps. The sequence continues at coordinate 39,428,319 of NW_027186304.1, read as the reverse complement.
TACAGATCTAAGGCCTTTCAGTTACCCTCAACCTGGGTTAACCTATCTGATGAAAAGGTTTGCCAGGGACTTGCTACCGCACATGCTGTAGCTTCTAACTCTGCTATCATATAAAACACATTTCTCCATCTTGAAAACATGACAAACTTCATGAACTGTCTTGCTACAATTCATGTTGACTAAGCCTCCAAACTCCTAACTCACAAGTCTAATTACTCTTTTAAAACATTAGAACAAGGGAGGTGGAGGGTGGAAGGATTAGGGTGTGGGCAGTCTCCCAGCTGGGCTGGGGCCGCTCCCTTTGCCCAGATCGCCCTGGGCCTGTGCATGGCCACGGCGATTGTGTTCTCAGGTCTGCATTTGCTGCCGGGGATCTTCATGCTCTCAGGAGTGGTCAAGCCCTCCAGGTGGCACATCCTGCCCCAGATGGCTCAGTTTGCTGACATGTTACCATTGAAGGCCCTGGGCTAGAATCGAGATTCTGGGGACCTTCTGGTTATGTGCTGGGTGGAACTTGTGACTGGTCTCCTATTGGCCACGGAACCCCGCTTGCTACAGGAGCTCAGCAGTGTTTTGCTCTGCTTAGGATGCTCATGATGGTTAAGAATACATCTCCTAGTTGTGAAGTGGTCCAACCACTCTGGAGAACAAGTCAGAACTATGCCTACAGGGCTATAAAACCGTGTACCCTTTGACCCAGCAACACCACTGCTAGGTACAATTTACAGCTTGGTGTTGCTGAAGGAGTCCATGACAACATGCGCACCCCCAACCCTTTGCCTGGGACTCCCACTTCTGCTCATTACTCATGTCTGCCAGGTGTTCTGAGTCAAGGCCAAGGCCTGAGTCACTCCCAAGGGGAGTGGGGAGAGACAGGTACAGGGTCATCACTGGGAGCTGGATGATAATGGAGGGGTAGAGGTGGAAGCACCTCCGGCCTGCAAGTCTGACCTCCATCCCATATGGATTTGATGGCAAGGACATGTTTGGAACATGCAACTACATGCAACCTTGGGCCCTGAACTAGCTGATTCTAGGTTTGCTTTATTCTTTAACTGCCCTGGGGACCAATCCCCAGTCCATTCTCCCATGTGTCGGTGGGAGAGGCTTCTCTGCCTTCTCTAGCTCATGCTTCTTGGGTTGCCCTCTACTCCTTCTCCCCATCCACCTCTGTTTTTAAGGGTAAGTGTTTGCATATACATATTAATTTCCCTCATTCTGAGTCTGTTCAATATGAAGAAATTCAGCACTGTCAAAGCAGGGCACTGACTCACTTTAAAGAATTGAAAGCCTCCCACTTAAGGAATTCTCAGGCTTCCTTCCCATATGACAAGAAGGGGTATTTAATGGCAAAGTGTCATATTATGGCAAAACCCTACTAAAAACTCTTAAATTTCCAATCAGAAAGGAGAAAATCAGGGAGCCTCAAGATGGAAAATGAAAACCATCATTGGGCTCAGAAGAAGAAATAGACACCCAAGAAGAGGAAAGGGGGTAGGGTACAAGACAGAAGCAGGGAGATTCTTAAGTTGGCAAGGTGAATAATAAAGCGGGAATTATAGCCCTAGCCTTATCACACATAGTGGGGTCTTTCTTCTACCAATGCAGATCTGAACTCCTAGAGGCCTTAGTAGGCAATCTTAACCTTCACCTAATTTTACAGTCAGAAGGCACTTCAGTGGCCATATAGTCCAACTCATTTTTTTTTCAAATATTTTTGGAGGGGGGAAAGTAGGGCAATTGGGGTTAAGTAACTTGCCCAAGGTCACACAGCTAGTAAATGTTAAGTGTCTGAGGTCATATTTGAACTCAGGGCCTCCCGACTCCTGGGTCAGTACTCTATTCACTGTGCCACCTAGCTGCCCCAGGTCCAACTCATTCTTGAAAAGGAATCCACAGCATCCCTGACAGGTGGTCCTTGCATCTCCCCCTTGAAGGAAAGATACACATAAGAGAAGGGAAACCTATTATCTGCTGACAGACATAGCTCCTTCCACTTTGGGACAGGCAGGCCTTCACTGGGAAGTTTTTCAGGCTAAATTTGCCCCTCTACAACTTTTACCCCGTTGTTCCCTCTTTCTTGTGATAGCTTTTCAAATCTTGAAGACATGTCTTCCTTGAAGCTTCTCCTTTCCAGGTCAAACATCTCCAGTTTCTTCAGTCCATCCTCAAATAGTCTGAACTTGAATGCCCCTCAGCATCTTGGTCTTTTGGAAGTTCTCCAGATTTTACTAAATGTAACTAGATTTTTACTAAAATGCAACACTTTCCCCACTCCTCTCTAGAACTGAGCATAATACTCCACATGTATTCAACCTTTGGTATGAGTGAGCCCTTCGGTGATAAGAGACTCAGAAATTGACTGGACCTTCTGGATCTCAGGTTCAGTTCTGCCTAGGATGTGGGATGTCAGTGACAACACACAGATAGCTGTAACCTTGATAAGTGCCTTAAGGACGTGTAAAATTCATTAATGAAATGGTTTTTCAGCCAAAGCAGTGCACATCAGTGCCAATCTCTATTTGCCTTTACTCTGTTGTTTTTGAGGGGGAAGGATGGGCTCTCCTTTATGGACAGGTCAATTATTTTTTAACCCTTTGCTCCCTACACACTGGTTTGGGTATGGTAGTACTAGGTAGGTTCCTCAGTTTCTTTTGTGGGGTGGAGCCTTGCAGGTGGAGTTCTAGCTCATAAAAACCTGTTCAGTGTTCAATAAAAGTCTTCTTGTTTGTTTGTTTTTGTTTTTGTTTTTTGCTTTTTGGAGGGCAATAGCATTTAAGTGACTTGCCCAAGGTCACAGGGTTAGTTTTTGTGTTAAGTGTCTGAGGCCGGATTTGAACTCAGATCTTCCTGACTCCAGGGCCAGTGCTCTATTCACTGCGCCACCTAGCCACCCCCATTCTTGTTTGTTCTTAAAAAAAATTAGAACAAAAATTTGGTTAGGCTAGCATACTTGAATTTTGATGGACCTGTGTTTAAACAGAATTTCCCTCTTGTAGAGTCTCCGACAAATTGTCTCTTAGATATCACTGCTCCCTTTTCTTAGTGCTCACAAATTAAAATGACTTAAATTTTTGGTAAAATTTGAGAAATGAAACCCACCAGCCTACAGTTTGAAGAATTCACCTTCACCCTTTTTAAAAAATAAGGACATTGCTCATCTTCAGTCCAGCAACACTGCTCATGTTTTCCATGATTTTTCAGACATCACTTGGCAAAAGCAATCAAATCCAACTATTATTTCAGTACCTAGGGATTTAATTCATCAGGCCTGGTGACTTGAATTAATAGAGGGCAAGTAGGTATTTTCCCACCAATTCCTCTCTTGTCTCAGATTTCAATCTACTTTTAACCACTTTGTTCCATCCTTGCCAATACAAAAATAATTTTCCTTAGCAGAAAAAACAAATGGAAAATAAGTTTTGCCTTCTTTCCATCTTTTGTTATCATTATCTCATCTGTACTAACCAGGGGCCCTACTCCTTCCTTCATTTTCCTCTTGCCCCAAAGAGGCTTCTAAAAGCCTCCATTGCAGTTCATTTAATTCAATTCAATAAATATTAATTAAATATATGATCTATGTAATTGTAAGGCACCATACTAGGTGTTAGGGATAGAAAGACAATAAGAAAAACTAACATTGATATGGAACTTAAGAGTTTTCAAAGCACTTTACATTGCTAAAATTCAACCGTATTGTCAGTCCTCATCCTTCTTGACCTCACTGTAGCTTTTGACAATGATGACCCGGCATTTAAGAGCCAAGTGGCACAGCGGAGTGAGTGCTAGAAGACTTGACTGAATTCAAATCCAGCCTCAGACACTTACTAGCTGTGTGACACTAGGCAAATCACTTAATCGTTTTCTTCCTCAGTTTCCTCATCTGTAAAATGGGCATAATCATAGAAAACACCTCCCAGAGTTGTGAGGATAAAGAGATCATTTTTATACAGGGCTTTGTACATTTTCGAGTGGTATATAGTTACTAATTATGATGATGATGATGATGATGATGATGATGATGATAACAGTCCCCCTCCTGCTGGATGCTCTCTCCTGCTTTTCTCCCTACCTCTCTGACCACTTCTAAGTGTCCTTTGCTGATTCTCAGCCATCTACCTCCTGCTGCTTAAACATTTATTTACTCCCTCACCCTTCCCAGAAGAATGTGAGCTTCTTGAGGGCAGGGATTATTTTTCTTCAATTGTTTTTGTATCCAGAGTCTAGAGGACCTCCAACACAGTCATATGTCCACAAGGAGCTTTTGATCTAGCGATAAAAACATGTGAGAAACTAAGAAGATCTGCATTCATGTCCTTCTCTTATATATACTGACCATTTGACATCTCTTAAAAATGGAGAGAATACCCTGGTGGAAACAAACACAAGGGAGGAAAGAAACCCAAATCTTAAGGAATGAGAAAAATATGCAAAATAAAGAAAATGAACTCTAGGAATGTAATTTTTTGTAAGCTCATAAGCCTAGTAGAAAGAACCAAAGTCAGGAAGAAAGGCTTAAAGACAGAAGAATCCAAAGGCACAGGCTGTGCTTGAAGCAAACAGAGCCATGGGCATAGGGACAAGTTCTACCCGCACAGAAGAGGGACAAGAAGGGAGATGAGATGCCAAATTGGCTAAACCCAGAACTCTACAGAGACCGAAAAGGCTAATGGGAAAGCCATAAACAGGAGAACTCAGGCCAGATCACGGTAGAGGAGTTTAAAGAAATAACATAATTGTATAAGGAAAGTAGGGAAAGAAAGACTCCAGAGAAAACTTTCCAGAGAGTTCTTCATTGGAAAAACTCAAGTGTGACCCATCTGAAAGAAACATAAAATGACTTGAGGTGATGTTAAAAAAAAAAACCCTCTGAATTTATGGAGTCTCATTTTTCGCTCATTCCCTTCGCCCTAAAGTAGGGGTGGGGAACCTGCGCCCTCTAGATCCTTGACTGAGGCCTTTTGACTGATTTTAATTTTCACAGAACAGATCCTTCTAAGGGAATTTTGTTCTGTGAAGTTTGGATTCAGTCAAAAGGTCACACTTGAGGACCTAGAGGGCCACAATTCCCCACCCCTGCCCTAAACCATCCCAAACCCAGTGGAGGTGGGGCATAGAGGAATTGAAGTCAGGAGCTTTCTACAGTGGCTATAAGGCCCCCTTTGGCCTTTGAGGTCACCTATTCAGGGCTCAACCTATCTGTTTTAGTCATGACTCATATTGCAACACTAGACCCTTAGCATCCCAAGTCAGGCAAGGAAAGGTGTGGCTATAGCCCCTCCAGATCTCTAACACCCTCCTCCTCCCTGCTGCCCATCCTGGGAATTTCCACCCACTGATTTTGAACCCCTTTCTATCAGGAGTGTGGCTATGGACCACCGCACCAAGTATAAGCCCCCTTCTCCATAAAGAGGTGGGAGGGGAGCAAGACAAGGGGGAGGAGATGCTTTCTAGTGCTTGGGAGGCCCCAGGGCTTCTGCCCTGCTTGAAGGGGAGAAGCAGGCTCAGAGAACGTTCCCCAAAGTACAACTGTCCATCTGTTACATTTGGATGTAATGGGGGTGGGGAGGGGGGGTTTCCAGGGTTTTGCTTGATTTTACTAGTAGCTTCCATGCTGTTTAAGCAGGTAATCATGTATTCCTTAAAAACCCTGGCACGATTTATCTGAGAGCCTGCTTCGCTTTCTAATGAGTGATCATAATAGCACTGCTTGCTGGTGGCTTCTTTCCTCCCCCCTCCCAGCTCCCCCCTTTTTTTTTCTTCTCGGCTTTATCAAGGTCTGATTTAATTGCCATAAACAGCTAAGGAACAAGATCAAATTAACAGATGAAATCATAGGGTTCCAAACGGATACATATTAATACATTCTTCATTTTGTGATCTGGCTAATAATGACCTAAGACCTTGACAAAATTGCCTGAAAGGAAAACAAATATATCAAGGCAGGGCAGTGTTTGCATACTCCTGGAGGCTGGGCACTGGATCCATCCATAGCTGCCTCCCAGCCAGCCCACCCAGATGCTCACACAAGACACTCCACCTAAGGAGACTAGGGCACTGGCAGAAGCTGGAGAGCTTTGCCTCAAACTGTGCCAGGTTAACTATTTCCCTGCCTTCTCCCATATCCCTGGATTGTCTTGGGGGATTTTGCCCAGGAAGACCCAAAGAGCCCCCAGCCCTTCCCATGTCCCTTTGGCAGGGATGACCAATCTGAGAACCACTTTCAGATAATGCTCAGATCCAGTCCCTACTTGGGGGAGACTCTTAGACCTTTGAATGGACTTGAAGGACTCTACACCGCAAAGAGCCACCTTTGAATGAGCAGTTTTGTTCTATGAATTGTTCTTTGTATTTTCTCTAATCAAATTCTCTCTCATCCAGATAAGCATTAAATGTGGATCACATCATAAGCAGACACTTGCAACTCCCTGCTTGCTTTTTTTTCCAGCACAGTGAACTTGCCTTTGTTATGGAAATGTCTCTCTCCATTGTGGAAAATGCTCTGGGAAGGGCTGCACAAGCCAGAATGCACCCTTCTTTCTACTCTATTTACTTGCCTCTTGCTTCTGCAGTATATGGCTTAAGCAATGAATCTTTCTTTAGGTAGGGATTGTTCATTCTACAGAAACACTTCATCACATCCAAAAACAAGACCTTGAGCTAGAGGCTGCAATCCCTGCATGCAGAGGTCTGTTTCCACTGAAAGGCAAGGTTGGGGAGGTAGAAGATTTTTTTTTTAATTCCTCATGACCATGACCGTGGCTGCTGGAAAGACCTCTCTTTAGGAAAAAAAAAAAAGTCAGTTTATTGGGCTGCAACCTCCCTGAAACAGCAGGATTTAGCCAGCACTTTGTTTAATTGGCTAGAATGTGTTATTTGGAGACCATGGGACAAGGGTTACACTGGTGATTTCAGTCATAAGATCATGGATTTGAGAGCTGGAAGGAAACTTAGACATCATCCAGATCAACTCCTTTATTTTACAGAGGTGAAAACTGAAGCCTAGTATCTTAAGAATGCAGAGCACATTTTATGAGATGATGTATACCCATGGAATTTTATTTATTATTAAGGTGATCATTTATTGAACAATCATAGAGGACATTTTTATTCATCAAACCTAAAGAAATGAAAAGTAAATTTGTTTCTTAATCAACAACTATGCTTACTTTTAAAAATTTGCTTCAAAATGCTATTTTTGAGACATTAGAGTATGCCTGAGCATATCCAGTAAGTGCTATACATATGCCTATAACCAATAGTAAGAAGCAAATTCACATTTAATTATTCTGGTTTTAAATCAAGGGCTCTCCACTACACCACAACTCATTAATTCAACAATCATTTAAGCAATGTGCCTACTTTGTACAAAGCATTGTGTGTTTTGGCTGATCGTCAAAAGACAATCATATTGATGGGGGCTCGTGAGTTTTACAAGTAGGGATGCTTTGTTGGGTATCTTCACCTGTGTCTGAATCTTCATGCTCTCATCTGGGGTTTTCATGACAAAGATACTGGGGGGGGGGCTTGCCATTTCCTTCTCAAGCTCATTTTACACGTGAGGAAACTGAGGCAAGCAGGGTTAAATGACTTGCCTGGGGTTATACAGCCAAGTGTCTGAGGTTGGATTTGAATTCATAAAGATTAGTCTTCCTCATTCTAATCTCAGTGCACTATCCACTGAGCCATCTAGCTGCCTTAGGGACACACAGAGTATCCTAAACCTGGGGTAGTGTTGAGGGAGATACAAAGATAAATCATACTTGAAGCTTGCCCTAAAAAGCATACAGTCTATCAAACAATGATAGATTTAACCCTGAAAGTTAACTTTAGAGGTCATCAGGTTCAGTCTCCTCACTTTACAGATGAGGAAACTGAGTCCCAGAAAGACTTACCCAACATCACAGAGGTAATAAATGCAGAGCTGAGATTTGAACCCAGGTCCTCTGATTCTAAATCTAGCCCTCATCCCTTGGCACAATGCAAAATAGGATGTGTACATCAATAACTACCATACAATTTAGAATGTTTCGTGCAAGGAAAAAGTAGAAACTCAGAGCCCTAGTTGGTAGGGACCTCAAATCTGACCTAACCCTTAACTAATGGATCACCTATCTATAACATCCCTCATAAGTAGGCTTTTTAAAATTGCTTTTCTGGATTTGACTGGCAACTTCCATGCTGTTTAAGCAGGTAATCACCTATTCCTTTAAAAACCTGGCACAATCTATCAGAATCTGCTTTGCTTTCTAATGAGTGATCATAATAGCAGATTAGGGAGAGACTCTCACCTGCATAAAGCTTCATTTTTTATTTGTTCATTATTAATAACTGAATGTGCATTAGGTTCTCATTTATAAGCGTGTCTCTAATACTAAATTGCCATATATAGAAGGAATCATCAGTCAGGCATCAAAATGAAAAGGTCCGCATTTTGCCTTAATTATTCTTCCACAGCTTTATCCATAAATAGGCCTCCCACAGGATGAAATCGTTCTCTCTTCTCACTTAAGACAAGGTGTTAGATTAGGAAGAGAACCGAACTGGATTTCAGGAGACCTGGTTCATAACTCTGCAGCAACCTAGTTTTGTGACCTTGGGTACTTCATCTAACCCTTCAGAGCCTTAATTTCCTCATTTATAAAAGGAGGGGGGTTAGAGTAGCTGGCCTCTAAGGTCCCTTCCACTTCTTAAATTCTATGATTCAAGGTAGCAAAACCATTGAACCCCAGTTCTAGAGAAAATGGAGGTGCCCCAGAAGAAGCAGAAAATCCAATGGATTATTGCTTATTCTAGAACTTTGGGCAGCCAGTCAAACTGATTCAGGATTGAATTATTTTCTGCCAACATCTTCCTGAAAATCCTAACAGATAAAGAAGAGCAGAAACTGAAATTAAATAAGAAATGAGATAAAATCAATCCTGGAACAAAGAGTTATCCTACAATGCATAAACATAAGAGATTGCACTATATGAAGAAGTATCCTTTACCAAACCGTGTGCCAGAGAATGCAAACACCTTCTTTTATAAATTTTGCAATTATTGTGGTTGTTTATTCATTTATTAGTCATGTCTGACTCTTTGTGACCCCATTTGGGGTTTTCTTGGCAAAGATACTGAAGTGGTTTGCCATTTTTCTCTAATTTATTTTACAGATGATGAATTCAGGCAGACAGGGTTAAGTGACTTGCCCAGGGTCACACAGCTAGTAAGTACTTGAGGCCAGATTTGAATTCAAGACTTCCTGACTTCAGGCCTGGCACTCTATCCTCTGCACTACCTTGCTGTCCCAAAGTTATGCAATAGGAGATCTCAAATCCACAATAGTAAGATAAAACAGTGGGCAATGGCCTCAGGGGGCCTCAGATATTTTTGAACAAGGCCACAGCTTTAGTGAGGTTTTATCTATGTTCTAAAAGCAATTTCAAACTTCCTGTAAGCATTTCCTGTAAGAAGTTTTCAAAATTTTATACAAAATACTGCTTCTGTTCTATACCCTGAATGATTATATAAGCCAAGGGTAGGTGTTGGCAGAGACTTTCAAACTTGGGAAATTTACAGATATTAGATCTGTATTTTCTAAATCTTTTTTTTTTATTATTATTACTTAGCCAACACTTGGTGTGCTGTTGTTTTTGTGTTGTTGTTGTGAATGACCCCACATTTTTTTGAAGAGGATCAGTGACATCACAGAGGCATGTCTTGACTTGCATATGAATTGGATTTAAGTGAGGCAGAACTACACCAAGTCTTCAGCCTCACCCTCCCTTCCAGAGTTGTAGAAGTCCAGGGGAAAAACAAAAGTCAAGACAACTGACCATGGCCCACCTTGGCTTCTTTGATGTCTGACCAATCTCTAAACACTCTACAACACCTGCTTCAGTCACCTTCATGGCCATTGGAACAAATTGTTCTCATCCACCCATTCCACCAAGGAAAGTCTTCACATGCTTGGGGTAGACATCCTTCTACTTCATCAATGGGTTTGAGGCCTATTGGTTATTCTCAATTTGGTTTAGCCCCTCTGCTGAAATGGTTCACTGGAGCGTAACTGCTGTGAAGGCTACAGTTTCTTGGAGCCACAAGGGAGAGTCGGGTGAATCAGGGAGTCACCAAAGGTAGATGAGTAGCCCTGAAAAGGGCTTGGCAAGCCATCCCCCTCCAGAGACAATAGTTCTCCTGAATACCCCATATATTGCAAGTGTTAGCTAACACTTGGTATAAAAATCCCTCTGAGGTAGCATATGATAAGTATCATGGCATAGTAGACAGAGAGCTGGCTCTGGAGTAGGGAAAACCTGGATTCAAGTCTTGCCCCAGACAAATACCAGCTGTGTGACCCTGGACAAGTCACTTCTGTAAGTAGCCTTCTTAAGAACAAGCTGTAGGCACAATGTCGATACACATTGGTAGCGGCTATTTCTTCATCAGGAGCTCCATATACCAATAAAATCACAAGTCTGGTACCATACTAAGGAAGATTTCAGGGCCAGTTATGTCCACTAAGTTAATGATACCATTAACCCACTCTCTTCTACTGTATGGAGTGAGACTGAAGAAGGTAGATTTTTAGATATGGCTTATAAAACCAATGTCATTGGGAGCAGCCAGGTAGAGCAGTGAATAGAGCGCAAGCCTTGGAGTCAGAAGGACCTAAGTTCAAATTCAGCCTTAGACACTTGACATTTACTAGCTGTGTGACCTTGGGCAAGTCACTTAACCCCAATTGCCCTGCCTTCCTCCCTCCCAAAAATAAATAAATAAAATAATTTTTTAAAAAACCCAATGTCATAACTTTGTAGTCTCATCTTCTAGAATCTGGAAGAAGACAGGTGAATTGGATCAAAGGATTTAGAGCTGAAAAGGACCTTCAATGCTACACTGTGGTCCATTGAGAGCAAGTGATCTGTTCAAGGTCACACACGATGCCAAGATCCAAATGCAGGTCTCCCAGCTTCAAACAGAGGGCTCATTCTACTCATTCTAATTGAGAGTTGACCAATGTGCAAAAAAGAGAAGGATTACCTTCATTAACCCTGGAGCTTCATTTTGAGTTCCATACTTAAAATTGTTCTTCCCCCTACTTAGATATAATTGGAGGAGATTTCATTGCTTCAAGAGTTCTGTGACTTCACACATGTGGTTCTTCCCTCCAGTGGTACACATTCCAGCCTCTCCAGAGATGAGATGAATTCATGTATTGCTGCAGCCCAGCATGCTTCATCCCCAGCTGCTCAGCCTTTGAAACAATGAGCCTTTCTAAACTTGGTGGCTTCTTGAATGAAATTCATTGCTGGCTTTCAAGGTTTTTTTCCACCTTTAATAGCAGATGCCAGAGTTGTGGTTCACTGACAGAGCTTTCTGTAGATTTGTGATCTCCTCTATGTGATGAGTTATCAAAGTGGTTTTTAGAGGAGAAAACTGAAGACGAGGGGATAAGGAAGCAGTGTGTAAATTCTGGTTGGCAATGGGATTTTTTTTTTAACATAGCTGCTCTACTTATACCTGGGGGTTCCTTTTAAAGATGGTCACATAAACAGTTGGGAGCTTGTAGGAGGGAGTCTTAAGGGATAAACTAATGCTAAATTATTAAATTAGAAATGCTGATAGACCATTGGTTACATAAACAAAAGGGAAAGTTTGAGAATATCATCATTAATGAAAAGAACATGAGGAACTATGTCTTCCTACCATTTCCTCCACCCATGGTCCCATTCTCTAACCATCTCTATCCCAATAGAAACTTGGGCTATATATATATATATATATATATATGTACTTTATATTTTCCTTATCTTCCCAAGAACCTGAATTCCATGGCACAGCTACTTCGTGAAGTCTCATCCTCATGCCCTCCATGATTTCCCTCATTAGAATATAAGCTCTCTGAAGGCAAAGATTGTCTTGTTTGCTTTTATTTGTATCTCCAATGGTTAGCACATGGAAACTGATTACTAAATGCTCCTATCCATCCATCCGTCTATCTATCTATCTATCTATCTATCTGTCTGTCTGTCTGTCTGTCTGTCTGTCTGTCTATCTTCAGAGCCCAACTCCCTTGATGATTAAGAACTGGGTTCAGTAAAGATATGAATCTTATAATCCATTAACCAGATAATCAGTACAACATAAGAAATCACTTAGAGTAGTGAAGGAGCCTTTCAGAGAGGCTCAACAGCTGCTGAGGAGTGCCTTGAGCTGCATCTGCATTTGTGCTCACAGTTGGATGCAGGCAAAACCATCAAGTAGGTGAAGCTCATCTTTCATAGTCTCTCACCTCCTCTCATCCCTTTTCTTGGTATAGTATCCCCTACATATTATTACATGCCCTTTTTCCAAAGGACCTTACCCTTCACTGTTATTTTAAAAAGCAGAATTGCTAAAATGTCAGCTGATAAAAGCTTAATTTAATTCAACACTCATTGATTAGGCATCTACCATGTGCAATGTGCTCCTCCCATGGACTATTTGAATTTTAATAGGTGAGTCTTGAAGACTGAAAAAGTCTTTTTTTTTTAAAATCAGTATTGATATATTTTGCTTTTATTTCATTTGGGGATGTGGTGGGAGCATTGAGATTAGATTTCTCTATTATTATTTTTGGAGAGGCGAAGGCAAGGCAATTGGGGTTAAGTGACTTGCCCAAGGTCACAAAGCTAGTAAGTGTGTCAAGTGTCTGACACCAGATTTGAACTCAGGTCCTCCTGACTCCAGGGCCAGTGCTCTATTCATTGCACCACCTAGCTGCCCCTAGATTTCTCTATTTTGATCAAGCTGAAAGTGTGATGGCCTCTCATAGGCCCAATCCCATCAGTGACCTGCCTGGATTATTTCACCTGCTGTTTCTGACCTGACCCAAATATCCTAGTATATTCCTCCTTTCCCCGGCCCCCATTCCCTGCTTACACACAGTTGCTCAAAGGGGCTTACCACACAGGTATAAGACTTTGTATGGTACACCTGATTAGTTTTAGCCTTACTGAAATTCAGAACTCCTGAGCTCAAGTAATCCACTAAACTCAGATTTCAAGAAGCACAGAATTAGTGTCATGTGCCACCAAACCCAACCACCTTCATTTTCTAATCCCCCCCCACAAAAGAAACATCTCTTATAATAAAGAATAAAAAAGAAAGAAGAAAAAGCTCACTTTATTGCAAGCAGTAAATTTATGAATCAAGTCTCAAAGTATATCCTGGGTTTTACCTCCCACCTCTTCAAAGAAGGGAGGAGACGCATTCTCGTCTCTTCTT
>NW_027186304.1:39317563-39414968 GCF_028583685.1 Petaurus breviceps papuanus | reverse complement strand
TATCTATATCTATATCTATATCTCTCCTTGTATTCTTCAAATTCATGATTTTGTATTGTACACATATGTAATGGGAATGTAAATTTGAAGATCTTCCCTGCCCCTAGGCTAAAGTGCACCCAGAGCCTGGGGTGGGAGGCTTGTTTTTCAGTAGATACTTCTTGATTGGCCAGTGAGTCAATAAGGTTGTTACATTCTCTGAGCCAGGAGAAGGCTATATAAGCCCTGATGTGCAGCTTTGTTTTGGGGGCTCACTTTGAGAAGTGTTCTGTGATTTGATCTGAATTCTGGGAAGCCGTTGTTGAGAGTCCCCCGGCTTTGAAAAACCCAGATGTGGAAACCCAGATGTTGACTGGGTATGGATGTAATGGCTGGACAGTTTGGAAATCTGTCTACTTGATCTGTTTCTGTCTTAATAATTCTGCCTGTATGCTTTGAAGTTCGGGGTGCTGACCTTTTTCCCCTGAACAAGGTAAACAATATATGTCTGACTGATTAAAGTAAGCTTGTCAACCCATTTTGAGTTGCTTTCCTTTAACAAAGCAGATCCAAGAACCTGTGGTAGCTGCAAACCCTGAGGACGCTTGGGGTGCTTGCTGCTACAACATATTCCATTATATTCACAGGCCAACATTTGTTTAATATTCCCCACTCTATAGGCATGAGGCTACTTTGTCTCCAGATCTTTATTAATGCATAATGTGCTGTTATAAATATTTCAGCGTTCACTAGGTCTCTCTTTCTATCCTTGACATCCTTAAGGCATGAGCCTAGAAGCAGGATCTCTGGGTCAAAGGCTATGAACATTTTAGTTACTTTTGTAGCATAAGATTGCTTTCCAGAATGGCCAGGCCAATTCACAGCTCCACCAACAGTATGTTCATGTTTTCCCACAACCCCTCCAAGAGTGACTGCTCCCATATTCTTTCATCTTTGCCAATTTGCTAGGAGTATGATGAAACTACAGAGTTATTTGGATTTGCATTTCTCTTATTATTAGTAATTTGGAACAATCTTTCAAATGGTTTTAATAGTTTACAATTCTTTTGGGGACTGTTTGTTCATGTTTGACCACTTATCCATTGGGAAATGGCTTTTGTATTATATATTAGAGTTATTTCCTTTCATATCTTTGATAAGGGTCTGATATCCCATTTTGATGCAAACATTTTTTCCCTAATCAGTTGCCTCTCCTCTTATCCTAGGTGTGTTGATTTTATCAGTGCAAAAGCTTTTCAATTCAATGTAATGAAAACTATATTATCTTCTATGACAATCTCTATCCCTTGTTAGCTTTAGAACTCTCTCCCCCATCTCATCTGTGAACGGTACCTGATCTGATTTTCTTCTTCTTTAAATACTGAAAAATCTTAAGAACTGAAGGATTGAATATATCCAGTGATGGAATTTCAATCATAGTAGAGTTACATTTTTATGTATAGGAAGAACTCTCTGCACTTACTCTTCCATAGCCAAGCTGACTAATACCCTTTTCAGGGTTATAGTTATCCCTGAGGGGTTGGAGTGTTTCTTTTCTAATGCCATCATTGTAGGCCCCCATTCTACTTTGTCCCCTCCCCCACCTTAGGTGCCAAGGACTAATGCCCCAGTTCTATTTAACCAATAAGTTAGCTTTTGCCAAGGGATATTTACATTTTGAAGAGATGAGAACAGAATAAGGAACATCCTCATGCACACACATATACCCCTGCTGTAATAGTAAGGGGATTTAAAGATCCCCCTGTATTGGCTTGGTTTTTGGATTGATTGTGTTAAAACCCAGAGTTTGTGAATCCCACTTGTGGGATGGACTTGTTGACGTGAAAAGAGAGGGCTGCACTGGGAGGAGCTGGTGAATTTAGAGAGCCATAAGCAGAGAGAGAGGCAGAAGAATTTTTTTGGAAGCAGCATCCTGGAGGATTGCTGAGGGCCAGTTCAAACTGCCCAGGACTTTTGAGAGCTGCCACCCAGAGCTGCCAAGGACTGAGGAGACATGGCTGTTATGCTGGTACTTTGTTTTGATGTTGTTTTGCCAGATTCGTCCACTGGTGAAAGACAGTCCTGTTGTTGCAGAGGTCCTGGAACCTTGCTCTTGGTTCAGAGCTCCTGAGACTGTTCTGCAGACAGAGCGTGAATTGCGCCCACTGGTGAAGGCCAATGCTGTTGTTGCAGAGGTTCTGGAACCTTGCTGTTGGTTCAGAAGCCCTGAAGAAGGATTTTCTTGTTGTATGTTTACAGAAATCCTGGAAGAGGGTTTTGCTAATGTTTTCAGGGGTCCTAGGACTGTTCTGCAGACAGAGAATGAATTAATGAAGACACTGGCAATGTATCTTGTGGCCTTGCTAAGCTTTGTCTCCCCAGGAACAAAGATTGCTAAGAACTTGCCTTGGGTCAAGATGAAGAAAAGACCTCTCTTTGGGTATTAAATGCTGTGCTTAAGCTTGTTGTAACTCTGGAGTAGATGGCCTATTCAGTTGTAATCCAAGGGTGTGAAACTTTTGACTTTTTTGTGCTCTGTGATTGACTAAATGAATGTACTTATGATTGAAAACTAATCTCCATTTGAGAAGAAGGGTTTTGTGATTGATTAAATGAATGTAATGTCCAGGGGTGGAGCAGTACTTGATTGAATTACACTTGGTAAATACTGTATTTTGAATTATGCTATATTTTGATTTTCTCTGTTCTTAATTTGTCATTGAATAAAATGGAGAGCACCTATGCTGGTATTTTGAAACTTGGGAAGTTGCCTTTGCTTGGCATTACACCTGCCCACACTTCTGGCTACTCTCTCCCCTATACCACCTTGGTACCTGGGGAGAATGGGCTCAGATTTAACAGAATTCCCACTTAGCATTGGTCCCACTAAGTCACATTACTACATTGTCTCTATGAATGCAAGCCTGAGACTCAATGGTTGCTTCTCACTCTTATGATCCTCAAAGCTGGACCAGATGACTTCAATACCAACTCAACCTCCAGATATCTCTAAACTCCAAAAGTTTTAATAAACTCCAATCTTCTTCACCTAAAATGAGAGAACAAAAACTGTAGCAAAGTTAGGATTGGTTTTGGATGAGGAGGCCCCAAGGTCTCTCCCCTTACAGAATCATCTTTCACAGCAATTCTTCCAGGTCAGAAAAAGTCAATTGAACAGAGGGGGGCAAGACTGACTATCACCTTTTGAATGAACCTCTAATCCAGCTGTGTAGACACATCCAAAGACATTCCTATTCACTTTGTGGTTAGCAGATGAAAACCTGTTACAGAACATCTGTGCAAGCTTCCCATATCACTAAGGCACATCTACATGTTGTCACAATTATCCTGGAAGCAAGTTCCCCACCCTCTTTCGTGAATGAAACTGAATTAGCCAAACCTGTTGATGCCTGGTCATAAGCACTGGGCTCAATGGTCAGTCTCCTAATATCCATGCATCTAGAGTGTGCTGCAGTAAGGTGGAAATGATGCTTCAGTCACAGCCATATGATTAGAACAACCACCTTTGGTGTTTTGTTTTAATCTGGAATAAAGGTGTGCTTTTTTTTGCTTGTTTTAGGGTGGGGGAAATGGAGAGGCAAACACAAAGAGTGTTTAAAAACAGGAAACTGCCTTGCTTCTGTATTAAAGCTGCATGCTTTAATATACTGGTCTGCAGTTATATGGGCCTAATACAGGAGTAAAGGACAAAAGAATCTCCTAGACTCGTGAGCCTGGTTGAACGACTGGTTGGTTAACTCTTAACAGTCCTGTCCCATAGCTTGATCTATATGTACTTTTCAGAGAATATGAAACAAAGATCCAAATGAAAGGGAGGTTTAATTTACTAGAGAACAACAGTCATTTTAAAGATTTGCGTGGAATTTCCTTTAAAATTATTTTCTTAGGGTCTGTACTCAACCATAGTTTTGTTGGGTTTTTTTTTTTAATATCCAATGAGAATACAATAGGGTTCAAAGGAGATTATTGCTGGAAGGGAGGCAAAGCAAGTCTCTAACTTGGCTCCACCATAGACAATATGGAAGGTCTTAAACTGGGTTGGATGACTTTCACAAAACAGGATAAGGAAAATTCTTATGCTGCCAGACCACTGTACAGTATCCAAGGGTGGCAAGCCATTGCAGTTTCTTTTCTTCTCCCCAAATGTACAAAAAGTACAAGATCCCTCCTAGACCACCAGGCAAATGACCAGATTTTTAATTGGTCTTAATTACTCTATTACTGAGTCAATCCTTATTTGATGCTTTCCTATCTCTTACAAGTAAGAAACAAATAACTGAAAGTCTTTCTCCAGCATATCTTCCAGATTTCACTGTTTCTGTCAAAGGCAACATCATCCTTCCCATCTCCCAGGTTCGTAGACTCAGCATTAATCTTGACTCCTTTCTCTCCTCCAGTCAATATACCCAGTCTCTTATATCCTTTCTCTGTTCAGGCCTTCATCAACTCTTGCCTCTTTAACATATAATTCATAGTATAATGTTTTATAAGTAGTAGCCCAGTATCTTATACAAACTGATTGATTCACACAAATCTTTTCCAAAGCTGACTCCCAACTCTGAACTACTATACCCTAGAGCACATAACAGTGGAGTTATAGCTTAAAGTAGCTGTTGGATTTTCAAGTCAGTATGTAAGACAAAAATCAGGAATTCCCCATAAAGTAGAATCTAGGACATCTCTATTGTTCCCCTGTCTAATTCTCTCCTCCACTTCCCATCCTCTTTTGGTTTCTCTATTAGGAGACAGGAAATGGCAGATCCCACCATGAGGAACTCCACCATCATGCCTGGGGGGCTAGCTATTATTATACTGGCTGCTAATTGGTCCCCTCTCCGAATTACACAAGGAGTGAGGGCAGTTGGCCTACAGTGAGGTATAGGAAATATGACACAGAAAGCCTTCTCCCTAGTGTCACTCAATGGTTCTGCTCTATAAGATAACATATATAGATAGATATTTGTGATATATATATATAATATGTGTATATATATATATACACATATACATGCACATATGTGTTTGTATATATGTATGTGCTTATAGGCATATATACTGACACGCATAATGCATATGTAGGCATATATTCTCATATACATATATGTGCTCTCTTATATACTTAAATTTCACAGAAGTTAAATGTGATTATGCTACAACTCCACTGATAGTACACATTAGCAGCATCCTACCTTCCCAAATGTAAGAGGAGGGAGGTTTGGCTATATGACCTTTCTTTTGAAAAAGATCTGGAGTTTTTAGTGGACTACAAGCTTAATATGGATGACAAATAGATTATGGTAAGCAAGAAAACTAAAGTAATTTTAGGTTGCCTTAAAAGAGAGAGGCACAGTGACATAATGTACTTGGGAAATTTTACACACACACACGTGTGTGTGTGTGTGTGAGTGTGTGTGTATGCAGCTATCTCTAGAGTAGAGGGAAGGAAAAAAAGGGAAAAAAGAAATTTACACAATAACTTTACTATTTGTTTAAAGGGGATGGCAAGTTGTACAAAATAGATTTGCAGTTTCATGTGCAATCATCTTTTTATTATTCTATGTTATAGAAATACTTGTTTTATTCTATAAATTAAAAATAAAATAATTGTCATTCTCTGGAGTCTTGTGTTTGGTTCTTAGGATGACATTCTAGAAAATATGAGGTTGAAAATCCAGGGCATTCAAAGAAGCTCAGGCAGAACAATGAAGGGTTCTAAGATCAAGCCATAACATAATCACTTAAAGAAAACAGGGAAATTTAAGTTGGAGAAAAGAGGAGGGACATGGGTCATGATAGCCCTCTTTAAGTATTCAAAGGACTGTCATGAATACAAGGGATTAGATTTGTTCTTCATGGCCCCAGAGAAGAGAAGAAGGATCAATGGGTAGAAATTACAGAGATGAAGATTTTGGTTTGACACAAGGAAACACTTCCTAATGCTTAAGGAGCGCTTGGATGCCTCTTGACCAGAGGCCTCCTAAGGCTGGACAATCACTAGTCAGGTATGTGATTAAGGAAGTCTTATTCAATTCTTGGGCTGGACTAGCTGACCTCCAAGGTTCCTCCTCTGATTCTATCATATTCAAATCTTGAGACTCACTCTGTTTCTTAGCAACCTTTAATACTACAAATAATAAGTAAAATTTTCCCTACCACTACCACCAATAGATATTCTACTCTCTGTGAACAATAGTCATACTCTGGTCACTCTGAATGATATTCTGAGTTAGTGGGAATTCCATATGTAGGAGAAAGCAGGCAGGTTTTGTGCCCTTTCTAGCCATCTCTCCTTCTGGAAATGGGAGACAGCCATTTCAACACACCGAGCACGATGAACTTGAACTCAACCCCACTAGTGCCAAAGCCTGGCAGGACCACTGACATGCCTACTGCTGCTATACTCCGAGTAGAAATCAGGTTTGTGGTCAGTTGCTAGTTTCTTTAAAACTGGAAGAGATTCTAGACAAATGGAAGAAGGCCGAGTTTCAGAAATTTCAGACTGTAGCTATTAGAGCTCTGGCACCAAGCAAAGGAGGTGGGGGATAGGGGGGAAAGGTTGGAGTGGATTTGCTTATGAACAGATTTTAAACATTCTGCTTTTTTTTGAAACAACTTACTTTGTAATCATTGCCTTGGCTTTCGGCCCTCTCTCATTTAACCTCATCTGCCTGACTTTAAATTCATGGAACAGATTTGCACTGCCTTGGAATCCAAGTTGTTGGCTGGCGGAGCTTTCTTGGATGTTACCAAAAAAAGGCATTTGATACCATTAATCATATTGCCATATGTAATAAATTGGCTGTCTATGGTACATCGCCTAAAACTGTCACATGGTTCCAATCAGAACTCTGCCAACTGAAAGTGGTTATTGGAAACTCTGACTCTCCCTTTCAGGCCTTCTTCTCTTCTTCCCTGCTGCCGGCAAGGCGTTCCATTGGCTCAGTCCTGTTTGTACTGTACATTAATGACCCGCTGGCTCAACATCTGCACAAAGACCAAGCCTTGCAAGTATGCGCATGTTTGTAAGTGCTGCCATACATAAGCAATCATGTGTTTGATATCAAAGGCACATCATTACAGTCAGGCTTCAACAACCTTGGGAGGACCTGAAGGCTAATCCCATACATGGCTTCATTTGCAGTTTCAATGTTTGCTAGAGCAGCCTAGGCACTACCAACACTACCTCTCTCCCTTGCACCCCTTTCCAGACTCCCTAAAAGAAATGTAGATTGAATCTGGTTGAGGAGAATAATTCTGGGAAAGAGACTGCTATAGCCCCTGTTGAGCTGAGTGATGGACTCTTGTCATGTAGCTGCTAGAAAATCTGCAGACGACTTGAGAACAAAAGGATTCTTTGTGGGGCAGGGAAGATGGTAGAAATCTATCTGGGGCAGCTTCTGGGGTTAATAGCTACATTTGTGTTGTTTTTATCCTTCAGATAGGCAGATAAAACTGGACAAAATAACAGCTGTGCATTTAGGACATGGTTTACATTTCTCCAAACACAATCTCTCTCTGTCTCTCTCTCTCTCTGTCTCTCTTTCTCTATGCTTCTCTCTGTCTCTGCTCTCTGCCTCTCTGTCTCTGTCTCTCTGTCTGTCTCTGTCTGGCTGTCTGTCTCTCTCTCTCTCTCTGTGTCTCTCTTTCTCTATTTCTCTCTCTCTCCCCCCTTACATCCCCCTTACCTCTCTCGTTTCAAGAGGCTTGAATAAACATCAGTGAATTGGTTTTGGAGGCTGGTTTTTATTAAAGAAGGGCGGGGAAAGCATATACAAATACTAACGGGCAAGCATTTGTGTATATGTGGGTGCTCATGTATGTGTACAAGCAGGTAAAAAAACTATATATGTTGTGTAAATGCTTGAATACATCTGTAGAATGTGTGTTTATGTGAGCACATGGTCCTCCTTTGCGCACATCTGTACCTCCAGATTCCAGCTGGGACCAGGTACTGAAATTCTGAAATACTGTTCTTGTCTCATTTCCAGCCAGCTCTAAAACAGGAAGTATAGGAAATCTTACCAAAAAAGAAAAAAATCATAATAAAAAAGGTTCTGTTCTCATGAAATTTGCAGCCTGATGTTTGCAGACCCAAGAGGTTCAAGCAGCTTGGGTAAGATTCAGATAAACATCTCTGCCACCATCTGAAACCCATAAATAAAGCCACTGGGGAGGGGAAAAGGACCCTCCTTCTTTCACACCACATCTACATCTTTTATCTCCAGGAAAACATTGTTCGATGGAAGAGGAGACCGTTTTGATAGAGTCAGAACAGAACATTAATAGATTAAGTCTCAAAAACAAGAACTCTGTTAGAAAGGGCTGGTGGCATGTTTGCACAAACCCAAACAAAGTTCCAAAATTTGTTGGGTGGGAGGGAGCAGGGAGAAAGTTCCCAGTTGTAAGCGAATGTTTGGCATCCCCAAATGCTTTGGAAAAGTACAGAAAATAACACAAATTTAGGGCCCAGTCACATGTGAGGCTTTCCAATATGTGGTAGCTTACGAACATAACAAGGTTTCTCAATGCTCTGCACAAAACCAGAGGCTCCATGTGAGCTAAGTCCAAAGGGTATCCTTTTGGGTGTGAGAAAAATGGACACTCAGGACAGTAAATATATATATAGTCACAATTAGTGTTTGGTTTCTTTAGCTTTATTTTTCTCCCACTGCAAACAGAAGTTGCTTGCATACTTCCTGAGTCAGCATCAGCCCTGGGGACAATAAAATGAGGTGCTAACACATCCAAGGATGGAAAATGCCTTTTTAAATTTTTTTTTTTATTCACTGGCTAGAGTGGAAGGTTCAAGTGTAAATATTCATTATGTATCTGTTCGGGGGACTTGGTAATTCAGCTTTGAGCATGAAAAACTACTGCATTTATTTATTAATTCGTTTGTGTTTTGGCCTTATAAATAGGCTCCGATTACAAAAAGCCCAGGGCACACATACATTGAATTAATAGCAATGTTTGATACTTACAAGGGTCATGCTTTTGAAAAGCTCAAAGCACCTACAAATACCATCTCTTTCATTCATTCAGTCAGTGCATTTTGAGCACAAGAGCCCTTTGCACTCTTTACACTTTAGACAGAGTTAGAGGGATAGAAAGGCTAATGAGGAAGAAAGTCTCTGCCCTTGGGAAACTAACAGTATGGTTGAGAAGACAAACACAAACACACAATCACTACAGTAAGATAAATACAAACTCCCATCAATTGGGGAATGTCTGAACAAGTTGTGGTATATGATTGTGATATAATAATAATAATAATACTGTGCTATAAGAAATAACAACCAGGATGCTCTGAGAAAAACCTGGGAAAACTCATATGAACTGACGCAAAGTGAAGTGAGCAGAACCAGGAGAACATCGTACACGGTAAAAGCAATATCGCATGATGATCAACTGTGCATGACTTATCTATTTTCAGCAATACAAAGATCCAGAAAGTTCCAAAGCATTCAGGATGCAAAATGCTATCCACCTCTTAGAGAAAGAACTGATGGAGTCTGAAAGCAGATCGAACCATACAGTTTTTCACTATTTTTTATGGGGGTTTTTTTGGTCTGAGTTTTCTTTCTCAACATGACTAACATGGAAATATGTTTTATATGATTTCACATGTATAACCCCTGTCAAATTGCTTGAAGGGAATGCTAAATTTCAGTTGAAAGTTAATGAAAATAAAGATCTATAGTTGTTTGGGTTTTTTTTTCTCATTCCAATTCACAGACTCTTCCCCCCCCCCCCCCCCGCAATCTATCCACAGTCACTGACAGATATAGTCTAGGATAAAAGGTACAGGTTCTGAGAAGAGTTTCCAAGTATGTGTTGTGCAGAAGTCATTTCTGTTCAATGTAGATGATCTGTAATAATTTCTGTGGGGACCACTGCATATAAATTCAAGTCAAATATCTATTGGGAGAGAGTAGGCGTGATACCTCCAAAAATAGAAAAAAGAAAATACCGAGGTAAAACTGTAGGTGAAGCAAGTAAGTTACAGAAATCTGATTAGGTAAAAGATAGTCATAAGAGGTTTGACACCCTACATAGCTATAATCTTGGTTTTTTATACTTCAGGCACATAAGAAAGAGAATTTAGGAGAGTTAAGAGAAATGGTGCCCAAATTCTAGCTGTTCCAGAGGCTGAACAGCTGTTTTATCTATAACAGTCTAAACAGGATGAGTAGACCACCTATTACTATGATGGAGAAGAGCCACTAGCAGCTAACAAAAGGATCCCAGATACTGCCAAATTTAGCTTAAGTTTTGGAATCATGTGCAAATCCTGACTCCAAGATAGAATTTAAGGTGAATTAGAAACTAATATTAAAATCAAGATTTGGTTAAGAAAAAGATTAGGATTATATTTAACTTTGATTAAGATTAAGGATTATTAAATTATACCTGATTCTTTTTCTCTTTTAAATTTTATATATGAATATTATGAATTCTTTACATATGACATGATAATACTTTGAGGTGTTCTTTTTAATTGTTATATTTCAGTAAAAGCACTCTTTTCTTCCCACCCACTCTTTAAAAATTATATCAATTCCACATACACACCCACACACACACATAAGTCTTCTGACCTGTCTTATTACTTGAGCCATACTAGATGGAGACTAAAACATTATTTATACTTGGTAATAGTGTATTTAAATGTCAAGAAAAAGATAAGATTGGAAGGGAAAAATAACTTCTTCAGGACTGATGACATTACATACTTCAAATCAGAAAATTATGGCAAACCTCTGTGTGTGTCTCTGTCTCTGTCTCTCTCTGTCTCTGTCTCTCTGCCTCTGTCTTTCTCTATTCCTGCCTGTCTCTGTTTCTCTCTCTCTCTGTCTTTGTGTGTGTGTGTGTCTCTCTCTCTGCCTCAATGTCTTTCTCTGTCTCTCTGTCTCTCTCTTCTTCTCCTGCTCACACATGGAAGGAATTTCATTCATATAACTGAAACGATATATGATTTCCATAGTCTCCCGCTTAGTCAGTAAAGAATCCCAGCATCACAATAATTGTGAAATTTCACAATAATTGCTTTATAAATTAGTAAACTCTAAGTCAGATTTTTCTGGATAATTCATCCAGAGGGGCATCTGAGCAACTGAATTTTTCACTTTCAAGTTTCTAGAACACCAGACGGTGCTCCTGTTGCGGTCCAAAATTAGATGAGCAAATCAACCTGGCAATGACTCACTCTTTAGGAATTGACCCTTAATTCTCTTTATTTTAAAGGCAAGGGGTACTAATGCTCAGAAAGATTAAATAGCTCACCTAAAGCCACTTAGTTCACAGCAGAAAATAAACTTCCAATTCAATATGCTTTCTGCCAACTTTATTAGTTAATCACCAACTGATTAGTTAATAAGTCAATAAATCAATATTTCCTAGGTGGCTACTGAGCAAGATAATACATGCTGTAAAGGAACAATATATAGTTAGGTCCCCAATAGGGTGAACAATTAATCCCATGAGGTGATCATATGTATTTGAAATCATATTATTCAAAGTTATAATTATGTAAAGTATGAGAATTTGTTCCAGCTCAATGGAAAAAATGTGACATGAATCTGAATAATGTGACCACTTGATGGGATCCATTATTCGTACTAATTGGGACTTAGCTGTATACAAATATGAACATCATAACCCTTGCCCATGAGTATATTTATATACATATGTAGACATATATATGTATGCACCTATATATACATGTACACATAAACAGTGTGATTATACACACACATGCAATTCTATGTGTGTATATATACACACACATGCATTGTGTGTGCATTATGTGTGTCCACACTCACATATAAAGATCCTAAAAAGTATACTCAATGAAATTCAGTAAAATTTTAAATAGACTGGCCTACTCACCCTCGAAGGGATGGAAAAGTAGATTCAAACATGCACACATACACATTGCCTAAATTATGGCATGGAATTGGGTAGGGAGCCCTTTGAATTAATCCATTAAATTGTGTTTCTTAGATAGGCATTGTAAATGGATGATGGGCTGGTCCTAATATTAAACAGAAGGGAAAATTCAGGCTGGATTGCATTTGATAAACTATATGGTGTTATCATTAATCCTAATCTGTCTGTTACTACAAAAGTTCATATCTTTCACACCACTATTTTTGTGGCTATAGATCATGAAACATGATCTTGGAAGAATTTGTTGTTGTTCAGTCTTGTCCGACTCTTCATGACCCTGGAGTTTTCTTGGCAAAGACAGTGGAGTGGTTTGCCATTTACTCCTTTATTTTACTTTACAAATGAGGAAATCTAAGCAAACAGGGTTAAGTAATTTGCCCAGGGTCACATGGATAGCAAGTCTCTGAGGTCAAATTTGAATTCAGATCTTCCTGACTCTAAGCCCAACTCTCTATCCACTGTGCCATCTAGCTGCCCTTGAAAGAATTAATTACAAATAACCCAAAGAACAATGAAAAGATGTATGGTGAAAATAAATAGACCAGAGTATATTACCAATAATGATCTGCTCAGAAAGCAATTAATATCAATAATAATAGCTAGTATGTTCCCAGTGATTTGTTTGAAAATAATAATTATTAATTCCATTAATTTATATATTAATTCATATAGTGCTTTTCATATCTTATCTCATTCGATCATCACAGCAACCCTGTTAAGTAAGTGCTATTATTATCCCCATTTTTCAGATGAGGAAATTTAAAGTGAGAGAGGTTAAGTGACTTTCCTAAGGTCACACATCTACTAAGTGTCTAAGGAAGGATTTTAACTCCAGTCTTCCTGATGCCAGATCTAGCACTCTACTTACTACAAAACCTAACTGCCTACAAAAGCAGTAAGATCATTGGAACCAGGTGTGATTTATTAGGGGTAGGGATTAAATTTCTCAGAAAATACTCCAAGTGTCCAAAGGACTCCTCTTAATATCTTAACTGCTATTAAGGACTGCTTCTGGACATCTGGCATGGGTTCCCTCTACAGCCTGCTCACCCAAGGAATTGAGGGGGAGGGGGAGGATTTCCTGTGTAGACTACAAACTTAGACCCCCGCTTTGCTCTACACTTAGGGTCTCTTAGAGTGAATCATGGGCACACTATATGTTCAGTCATCCATTCAAACAGAAGAATCTACTTTCCTGTGGCGTGAAATACTCTGATAGGAGGCCAGGTTATATATAGATAAGCAGACTAAGTATATTCAGTTCTGTCTTAGAGCTGTTCTGTATTACCTAACACATAGCTGGCATTTTTTTTTTATTTCCAACTTATTTTATATTATGGTCACCCACTGACCCAATGAAGTCAGGTAATTTCTGGCTCAGTTCCAGGTACAATTCCCAGTTTCCAAGTCAAAACTATCCTTAAACCCTGAATTAGTTACATGTTCTCCTGAATTCCATAAAAAAAAAAAAAGAATCCTTTCAACTAGTTGTTATTTCTAGGGCTTTCACCATGGCCACTAGAAATTCCTTGTGTGCAAGGATGATTTTCATTTTGGTCTCTGTAACCTCAGTGCCTCACACACAGTAGGTGCTTAATAAATTATTGTGGAATTGAATTGATAGGAATGATAAAATAATACTGAGCAAAGAAAGGACTTTATCTAGTCAAAGCCCTTCTCAAAACAAAAGTCCTATCCACAAAATCGCTAACAAGTTGTTAGCTGGCTTAAGGACTCTGTGAGAGTTCAGAGGAGGCCTCTCTAAGATCTGTAAGGACTACATGCAACTGTGTACTTCTGTTTAGAAGCTGATGATACCCCATTTCCTGTGTAACACCCTACCCTGGCCTTTCCTAGGAATGTTCATATTCCATGTTTGCACTGTGACATCAGAGAAACAAACTAGGTTCACCTGAGCAAGGGGCCTTTCCTATGACACTGATGATCTTCTGCAGTCGTCAGGAAATTTTTCCTGACATAAAGTCAAAATCCACCCCACCCAACCTTTCTCTCTCTCTCTCTCTCTCTCTCTCTCTCTCTCTAAAGATTTGTTCCAAATCTCCTCCCCCCCCCCCCCCCTCTCCTCCTTCCCCTTTCCCTTCCCATCCCTCCCCTCCCCTCCCCCCCTTCTCTTCTCCCTCCCCCTCTCCTCCCCCCCCTCTCTGTCTCTCCTCTCCCTCTCTCCATCCCTCCCTCCCTTCCTTTCTCCCTCTCTCTCTTGCCAAGAAGGGGAAATCAATTGATTCCTTCTTCAAACACATGAAGATAGTTATCATGACTTCCCTAAGTCTCCTCTTCTCCCAGTTAAATGTCTCTAGTTCTTTCAACCAATTCTCATGTAGCATAGCCTCCAGCACATTTACTATGCTGGCATCCTTCCTCTGGACATGATCAAATTTGTCTAAATCCATCTTCAAATATGGTGTCCCAAGCTGTATATAAAACTTCAGAAGTGGGGGCAGCTAGGTGAATAGAGCAGTGAATAGAGTGAATAGAGCACCTGACTCCAGTCAGGAGGACCTGAGTTCAAATCCAGCCTCAGACACTTAACACAAAACTAGCCGTGGGACCTCGGGCAAGTCACTTAACCCCAATTGCCCTACCTTCCGCTCTCCAGAAAAAAAGAAAAAAAAACTTCAGAAGTGGTCTGACCAGGGCAGAGTACAGGAATACTACTCTCCTTGCTCTGCATGCAATGACTCTCTCTCAGTGAAGGCTGCTATCATGGTAGTTCGTTTGACTGCAGTGCTATACTGTAGACTCATACTTAACTTCAAATCCATTTAACATATCCAGGTCTTTTTCATACCAATTCCTAATAGTATGTAAGTCCCTTAAGTTCGGGCACTCTCCATAGCTCCTAGCAAAGATCTCACATTGAGTAGGCACTTCATGGATATTTACTCTATTGAACTGGACTGGATCTAGCCATGCCTGTCCCATACTACTGGCCCAAAGTCATAGGATTTCACATTTATCTCCCTATAACACAACACCCACCACCATACCTTGCTCATGCTTGCCTCTAAACCCGGCTCCCAGGTGCCCCAGTGCACCTCTCTTCACCAACCCCTCTTAATTCTAGTGCCTTTTCTCTGATAAATATTTCTTATTTATCTTGTATATAGGTTGCTTTGTACAGATTTGTTTGTGTGTTGTCATCCCCATTAGATTATAAGCTCCTTGATGGAAGGGACTATCTTTTTTTTTGGAGGAGGGAAGGTAGAGCAGTTGGGCTAAGTGACTTGCCCAAGGTCACACAGCTAGTTTTGTGTTGTGTCTGAGGCCAGATTTGAACTTCTGACTGCAGGGCTGGTACTCTATTCACTGTGCCTCCTAGCCACTCCTAGGGACTATCTTTTGTCTCTTTATATCTTCATTGCTTAGCACAGTGCCTGGCACATAATAGGTTCTTATTGAATGTTTATTGATTTATCACAAACCATCCTTTTAATAATAGGGACAAGAAATAGGCCTGTGACTTCATTGTTATAAGGAATTCCTACATGAGGAAACTCCTTGGACCAGGCCAGGTTGGGACCTATGCTACAGCATAGTCTTGGAGAGTTTACTAGAGAAATAAGAGGTTAAGTTACCCATCCAGAGTCATGTAGCCAGCATCCTCCAGAGGCAGGACTTGAACCCAGGCCTTTCTGATTTTGAGGCCAGTTCTCTATCTACTATGTCATTCTGCCTCTCACTTGTTAATAATATGCTGCAGCATATTGAAAAAAATTGAAGTCAAGTTCACTGGCCTATTATTTTCGGGAAACTGTTCTGTTGCTTTTTTAGAAAATGGGGCAATATTTGCCCATCTCTGATCCTGCAGAACTTCTCATTTTCTCTGATATTTTTTCCAAGGATTATTTACAGTATTTTAGAAATACATCTTCTTTCAGGCATAAGAAGTTAATCTTGGCCTGGTGACATGAATTTACTAAGGTCAACAAGATTCTTCTTCACAATTTTTAAATTCATCTCAGTTTTCAATACCTTATTAACTATTTTGCTGTATTCTTGACCATCTAAAAATCACAGAAGGAAATTAAGTTGAGTAGTCTTACCTTTTATCCATCCATCATCCATTGTCACTGTGCCTCAGGAAACAGTCCTATAACATCTCTGATCTGCTTCTTGACCTTAAAAGAGAATTTTTTTTTAAGATTTTGCTTTATTATCCTTGGAATTCACTGAAAATCTCTGAATTCTGAGAGATAGTGCCCTGGACACTACTCTAACAGGATTGTTCTACTCTTGTATTCATCTTTAACTTTTGTCCTTGATTCCATCTTCTATTCATATACCTACCTTTAAAATCTAAGTTGGTGGTTGAATTCCCTGTGCATCCACACTGGGCTTTTTAGGCAGTTCACTCTCATGTAAATTGTTACTATTTGTATTCTTACAGAGAATGTTAGGCTATGGGATCCTGAATAACTTTTCTCTGTACTTTATTTTAAACCAACACAACTGGCATAGCAGATTATGCCTGGATTTTCTTTTATTATCATGAATTCTAAGATGGAATGGACATTTATCCCCAATATTCCCATCATTCCTACTTCCACAACCAATTCTACTTGTCACACAGAATGAAATACAAAGTAATAGCTCTCCTCAAATTTCTTCCATCTTTTGAGACTAAAACAATTATTGAAGGAAGACAGAAAAATAATTTAGCTACTGTGCTTCAGAGAGAGAGACAGAGACAGAGGCAGAGATGGAGGAAAGGAAGGAGTCAGGAAGGAAAAAGGAGAGAAAGAAAGGAGGGAAGAGAGGTCCTTCAATTGTCAGGATAAGTGAAACTCCATATTACTTATTATATCATATCCCAATACCAGGTTTATCATCTGCTTCTTAATTCCTCATCTCTTTCTTCTGCTTGTCCCAGCGGTCAGTAGTATACTCCCATGACAATATCACCTCTGTTTCTCTATCTGTTGATCCTGACCCAAATTGTCTCCATGATATCCCCCAACCTCCAGTTTCTGAACTTTGTAACATGAATATATCTTCTTTATACAAAATCCTACCTGGTGCCCATTTTATCTAATACGTTTCTCTCATGATGAGATCTATCCTTCCATGACCATATTCTAATCACTAGTCCTATCCAAACAATTCTCATTTATATCTCTGAGACGAAATTTGCATCCTTATATTAGGATCTTTAACTTATCTTGTTTATTCAAGAAGCAGCATGATGTAGTGAATAGTTCTGGAATTGAAAGCAGAAAGATTCAGATTTGAATCCTGCCTCAGAGACTTAGTAGCTATGTGACCCCGAGATGAGGAGAATGTGCCCTAAGGAGCTGAAAATCAGAGGCTGGGGGAGCCAAGCTTCTGTCCAGGACTCTAATTGACCAACTGGGATTGCTAGTGTGTGCAGGGAAGCTGAGGAAGAGAAAAAAGCTGTCAAAGGTAGCTGAATCTGGAGGGCTGGAATGGAATCAGCCCCTCCTGAGCAAGGCTGCCTTGCTGGTTGATGTGAGGGAGTGAGGAAAAAGCCAGGAGTCCAAGTGCTGAATTGGCCTTATGAATGGTTTGATGCCTTAGCCCTGTGATGGCTATGTGCCCATTACTTGGACAACACTGGGAATCCATTGGCTCAGAGCCATGATTCAGTGCTACCTATGATCAGTTGGTCTTAGGTTCTACCTGGGCAGTTGGGTCACCTATTAAGTGAAGGCTACTGGAAACTGACTAATTCCAGGCATCTGTGGTTCTAAGAAGCATGGTGGAGCTGAACCTACAGCCTCAGGCTTCTACAACCTGGTACTTGTCCCACATGTGGCTAGGCCTAGTTAAGAGGCCCCAGGGCCTGGTCTCAAAAGATACTGCCTCCCTTCATTTAGTAAAGGGAATTTGGGTGTAATTGTGGGAAAGGAGTGATTAAAAGGGCCTCTGACCAGTTAGATAAGTGCTCCCAACAATAAACTTAATGAGATTACAATGAATAGAATTTTTAAAAAATCATTCTTATCTTTTGTTTTCATATTACCTTTATTTAGCATTATGTATTTTTCACTTCCTCCTCCCAGAAATGATGTGGGCCTTTGTCAGAAGAGGACACATCTCATAGAGCTCTGAAAGCAACTTAGCCTTTTGCTGAGAGAGATATGCCTTAGCCCACTACTGAGAGGCCATGGGGGATTCCTCTGATTTGTTCCAAGAGACTGGCTTCTCTCATGATGATTGGTTGATTTCGGTCAGGAGGAAAGACCCTTGTCTTGTCTTAGAGGAAGCTAGCTGGTGGTAAAATGAATAGGTTACGAGACCTGGAGTCAGGAAGACCTGAGTTCAAATAAAGCCTCAGGTACTTAGTAGCTATGTGATCTTGGACAAGTCACTTAAACTATGTTTCCTCATGCTGTGATGAGGTACTCTAGAACAGTGGGCAAGTTGCAGCCCCAGAGGTCCCCACAGAAAGCCAGTGACCAGGTCCCTGGCTCCCAGAACAAGAAACTTAGGACAATATCCCATGTGCCTCAGGAGCAGAGATCACCTTTAAAAATAAGGAAAAATAAAAGAGCCCCAACCATAGAAAGCTACTGTGGTGACAGAGAAGTTCAAAACACAAACTCAGGAGGACAACAATGTCAAAATGCCTACATGCAAAGCCTCAAAAGGGAAGATGACTTGGTCTCAAGTCCAAAAAGCCCTTTGGGCAGAGCTCAAAAAAGAAATTTAGAAATCAAATAAGAAAGATAAAAGAAATATGGAATAAAGAGTCAACAACTTGGAAAAGGAAGGACAAAAATTGACTAAAGAAAACAACTCCTTAAAAAATAGAATTGTCCAAATGGAAAAGCAGGTACAAAAGCTAAACTATAGATCAATTTCTGTAATGAGTATCAATGCAAAAATTTTGAATAAAATGCTAGCAGGGAAATTATAGCAACATATCACCAGGATAATACTCTACAACCAGGTGGGATTTATACCAGGATTTCAGGGCTGGTTCAATATTAGGAAAAAAAATACTAGAGAACACAGGGATCAATGAAGTTTCCTTAAAACGAATAAGTAATATCTATCTAAAACCATCAGCAAGTATTATCTGCAGTGGAGATAAGTTAGAAGCCTTCCCAATAAGATCAGGGGTGAACAAAGATGCCCATTATCACCACTATTATTTAATATTGTACTAGAAATGTTAGCTTTGGCAATAAAAGAAGAAAAAGAAATTTAAGGAATTAGACTAGGCAATGAGGAAACAAAACTATGACTCTTTGCAGATGATATGAAGGTATATTTAGAGAGTTCTAGAGAATCAACTAAAAAACTACTTGAAAAAATGAACAACTTTAGCAAAGTTGCAAGATATGAAATAAACCCATAATAAATCATCAGCATTTCTATATATTACCAACAAAGCTCAACAAGAAGAGATATAAATAGAAATTTCATTTGAAATAACCATAGACTATAAAATATTTGGGAGTTTATTTGCCAAGACAAACCTACGAACTATATGAACACAATTACAAAACCCTTTCACACAAATAAAGTCAGATCTAAACCATTTGAAAAATACCAATTGCTCATGGGTAGGCAGAGCTAATATGATAAAAATGACAATTCTACCTAAATTAATTTACTTATTCAGTACCATACCAAAGTACCAAAAAAAATTTTATAGCACTAGAAAAAAATGACAAAATTCATCTGGAAGAACAAAAGGTAAAGAATATCAGAGGAATTAATTGGGGGGGAGGGGAGAATGCAAAGGAAGGTGGCCTAACTGTACCAAATTTAAAACTATATTATAAAGAAACAATCATCAAAACCATTCGGTAGTCACTGAGAAATAGAATGGTGAATCAGTGTAATAGGTCAGTTATACAACACACAGTAGTAAATTATTATAATAAGTTACTATTTGATAAACCCAAAGACTCCAGCTTCTGGGATGAGAACTCACTATTTGACAAAAACTGTTGGGAAAACTGGAAAATAATATGGCAGAAATTAGGCATAGATCAACATCTCACACCACATACCAAGATAAAGTCAAAATGGATACATGATTTACACAAAGGTTGATATCATAAGCAAATTAGGAAAGCAAGGAATAGTTTACCTGTCAGATCTATGGAGAAGGGGAGAATTTATGACCAAACAAGAGATAGAGAACATTATGAAATGCAAAATTAATAATTTTGATTACATTAAATTTAAAAAGTTTTTACATGAACAAAATTAAAGCAACCAAGATCATAAGGAAAGCAGAAGGGAAAAAATTTTTACAGCCACTGCTTCAGATAAAGGCCTCATTTCACAAATATATAAAGAATTGAGTCAAATTTATAAGAATACAAGTCATTCCCCAATTGATAAATGGACAAAGGATATCAAAAGTCAGTTTTCAGATGAAGAAATTAAAGCTATCTATAGTGACATGAAATACTCTAAATTACTATTGATTAGAGAAACACAAATTAAAACATCTCTTAGGTACCACCTCACACCTATCAATTCAACTAATATGACAGAAAAGGAAAATGATAAATGTTGGAGAAGATATGGGAAAATTGGGACACTAATGTGTTGTTGGTGGAGTTGTAAACCAACCCTACCAATTCTGGTGAGCAATTCAGAACTATACCCAAAGGGCAATCAAACTGCTCATACCCTTCAATCCAGTAATACCACTACTCCGTCTATACCCCAGAGATCATAAAAAGGGGAAAGGACCTACATGCACAAAAAATATTTGTAGCAGCTATTTTTGTGGTGGTAAAGAATTAGAAATTGAGGGGATGCCCATCAATTGGGGAATGGCTGAACAAACTTGGTATATGAATGGAATGGAATGCTATTGTGCTATAAAAAATGATGAGTATGCAAATTTCAGAAAAACATAAAAAGACTTACATGAGCTGATGCTGAGTGAAGCAAGCAGAACTAGGAGAACATAGTAACAGAAACATTGTATAATGACCAACTTTGATAGACTTAGCTCTCCTCAACTATACAATGATTAAAGACAATTTCAAAAGACTCATGATGAAAAATGCTATCCACATCAAGAGAAGGAACTATGGGGTCTGAATGCATATCAAAGCATACTATTTTCACTTTTTTTGTGGTTTTTCTCTTTTATTCTGTTTCTTCTTTCACAACATGACTAATATAGAAATATGTTTCCATGATTGCACATGTATAACCTTTATCAAATTACTTGCAGTCTTGCAGAGGGGACTGGGAGGGAGGGAGAAAAAAAATTGAAACTCAAAATTTTATAAAAAAATTAATGTTGAAAGCTATCTTTACATATAATAGGAAAAAAATACTATTTACCAAAAAGGGAGCCATAGAAATGTCTGTATTTTTTTTACCTCTTTGTTCCAGGCCAGAATGTAGCAAGGGAGGAAGTGAGAGATAGGAGATAAGGATTTCACCCCTCCTCCACAAAGACAAGCTAATGCCAATCTTAGGCTTATCCAGAGGAGCCTGGGATTATAGTTCCTAGATCTCTCAATTCCTGGTTGCCCCATGGATCGGACCCAGTCTGTGTGAGCCCTGAGTCCCTTGCAAAGGCTCTTGGGCCATGGGAGTACATGAGAAAATATCAATAAAGGGAAAAATAAAAGTGATATTTGCATATACATAGACAACTTCCAAAAGAAAGAAATGGTTGATGAGTTCAGGAAACCAATTACAAACCAGAGGCATGATTGATTGGTGACTGAGGTTTTAACAAAGACTTTTCTACCTCTAAATCTGTGATTCTGTGCCTTCTAGTAAAATCAGAGAAACTCTTAAATTCTTCCCCTGCTTTAATCACAATTTCAACTTCAAAAGTAGAGGAAGTGAAGAGGGTAGCTGCAAAATTAGGACTGATACAAGAACAGAGGAACTGATTGCTAAAATAGAAGTCATAGAACTGTGGGAAGTAAACCTGAGTGACTCTTTGCTTAAAGTTAGCATACACGGTTGTCCAGAAATACCCTTGCCATACACACTTAGACATGGCGGAAGAGCTGAATGGGTATAAGAGTAAGCAAAGTGGGATTTTGTTGTTGCTGTTGTTTTCTTTTTGGAGTTCAGTTTCCCAGGCGGAGGCTAAATTGTAAACATCTGAAGGATTGATTGCCTTTGAACCCCAATAATTCACAGCTGTTCTGAGTAGGTTTTGTGCCTTCCGGCTCTGAGTCCTTTAGGGGCGAGTCTTTGTTATATGCTCTGGGAAGTTGACATTTTGCTTTGGGGGTTTGCTTATGAGAAAGAACTTTTGATTCCTTGGATGGGACTGTGAGTTACAAGCCCCACCAACTACTCAGAGGTCTGTGTTCTCTGGTTCAGTGATGTATGTAGGTGGTTGTACTATTCTGTTTAGGCAGTTGGAGCCCTGTTGGATTCTTTCTTGGATATTCAGTACTTTATACTTATCTGAACTTATTTATCTATTAATTAAAGTAAGATTGTTAACCCCCAGGGGTGGCCAGGTAGCACAGCGAGTAAGAGCACTGGCCCCAGAGTTGGGATGACCTGGAATCGAATCCGGGCTCAGACACTTAGTATCCACCCAGAAACACCTGGCTGTGTAACCTTGAGCAAGTTAACCCCAATTGCTTAAAAATAAATTAATTAAATAAAATTTAAAAAACATTGTTAACCCCTTTAAAACTGTCTTTCCTTCAGAAAAGCAGATCAAAGAACCTGAGCTAGCAGCCCATCCTGTGTGCTAGTGTGGTTGCTAGTAAAATGGGACATAACCCATCCCCTCATGAGAGGGGTACCAATCTGCATATTTTTGCCCTTCTAATGGAAGTTTACTCCTTATCAGTAAAAGCAGTTTGAAATCTGCCTGACCTCACCTAACTGCTCACTGTCTTGGTGTGCTAATAAAATGCTTTTACCTTTCTTTCCCTGAGTTTACCTTATTGATCAAGGTAAGGCCTGAACCAAGATTTATTTTAACAGAACCTTGGGAGTAAGTGACCACTCTAAAGTAGAACTTCTATAAAGAAGAGGGAAAAAGCTGAATATAATCTAATGTGTATCCAAGATTTTAGGAGAGCAGTTTTCAGAGTTTAGAGGAGGGAAAATACATTAGATTCCTCAAAATAATAACAGCTAACATTTAAATAGAGCTTTATGATTTGGAAAGAATTTTATAAATACTATCTCATTTGATTTTCCCAATGACTCTGTGAGATACATACTATTATTATCAACATTTTACATATGAGGAAACTAAGGCACAGAGAGATTAAGTGACTTACAGCTAGTAAGTGTCTAAGGCAGAATTTAAACTTAGTCTTCCTGACTGCAAGTACTTCACTGTGTGCACTGTGCTGACAGCTACCTCATATTCCTAAATAAAAAGGAAATCAGCCCAAGAGACATAGAAAGTTTTTGAGGAAAAAAATTCCAATAACACAAATAGAAATAGGTTTTGTTTCTTAGCAAAAATAAAAACAAAAACAACTTGATAATGTTACTTAGAAATGGCCACAAGATATAGCCCAAATCACTTCTGGATGATAAATCTCCTTTTTTTTGATAAATATTGCCATGCAAATAGTAATCAGTATATAATGATCTTGAATTTTTCATTGTCTATGAGGCCATGAAAGGATAAAGATTTAGACTCCACAGCAAACTATTTTTGACAGAGATACCTAGGAAAAAGAAAAAAGAAAAAAAACAACAATGATTTCCTTTTGTGCTGCCCCAGGCCATAGAAGCCTGACAGGAACTAGGGAGTTTTCCTCTTGGGGTCCCCAACAATTTATTTACCAGTATTTTTAACTCTCTCTCAATCTTTGACCATGCTCTAAGCACTGCAGGTCAAGGGTTGTAGGTTTTTTTCTGACTTATTTTCAGAGAAAAATAACTTTAAAAAACAAAGATTGTTAACTAAGTCTACAAAACTGAAAAGTAGCAGCAGGAGATAGCACAGTTCAGTGAAAAGAGTTCTGGAGATGGAGTCAGAATATAGGGCTCATTATGGGGGCAAATCACATTTTAGGGCCTCAGTTTCTTCACCTACAAGATGAAAGGGATTGGGATAGATGAGCTTTGTGATTCCTTCCAGCTCTGTGTCCATGACGCTGTAAGTGAAAAAATAGGAATCTCTCTAAGCAGACTAATATAGATTGGAACTCTGCAACCAATTTAGATTTTGAAAAGTCATATAATTTGACAAGCAATTCAACAAACATTTCTTGATCATCTTCACTGGGCAAGGCACAGTGGTAGTGTAAAGGTCTGCTTCAAAGCCCTTGCAAGAGTTTAACTAACTACATGTGCATGCATATTAAAGGTCCAGGAAAACAGTGAAACTGGCATAAGAGACTAGGACCTCGAACACTGGTTTTAGTTTATTCCTCTGCCATTTTCTGCCATCCACTCATCTGAAGGAGGAAAAGGAAGAGGCTTAGGTTTGGGGAATCCCAGTCTCTACAGATGTTTGGTAATTACTGGACAAATAAACATTACCCATTTTATAACTTAGTGATGAAAATTGAGAAGGAGGTCCATGGACTGTTTGCCATAAACTAGGATGAAGTCTCCAATAGAAAGACCCAAACTGTGAACCAGGAAAAAGAATACAAAGAAAAGATAAAGCCTGAGGACATTAGCTGACTGGAAAAACTCCATTGCTTATTCCAAAGACCAAGATTCCCAGACTAAGAAGATCCTGTTAGTGACAAGAGAGTCTTAGGTGAGAATCATAAGATAACAAGAGAGGAGAATCTAAAGGGGGGAGTGGAGGGGGGCATTTGTTGGCCCAATGCAAGAGTTTCTACTATTAAAAGAGAGTGGCAAGAAAAAGTCTATGGGCTTTAGCTAAAAGAGTCTAGCATTGCCTAATCTTTCTTTGAGGAAGAGAGGGCCAAGGATTTCAGTCAAGCACCATCCAGTGGAGACCATTCATTTAGAAGGGTAGTACGTCTATGCTTTGTGCTAACTGTATCTAACGGCTGACTATTAAAAATAAACACATTGGTAAGAGCTTATGAGCTATAGTTTTAGGGGAAGTAGATCCACAAAGTACCTTGAGTTTAGGGTAGCCATTTTCTGGAGTACTCCCACTTTCAGTAGGTGGGTATCCCTTGGTACCAGAGATAGAAAAATGGAAAACAGCATATTCCCCACCCTCAAGAAGTTTTCAACCTACTGCCAGGGTTATGGCATATACACCAATGAACATAATGCCAGGTAGAATGTGATGGAAGCAAGGGAGAGATCTAATCCAAGTTCTCTAGCAGGAGAGATGACGAAAGGTTTCACAAGGAAGGCGGCACTTGAGCTGACTTCTGGAAGAATGAAAGATTTTTTGACAGTCAGAGATGATGACAATATGCATTAACATAAGTTTTAAGGTTTGTGAAGCACTATACATAGAGGTATAGATATGTGTGTATACATATACATACACATGTGTCTATACATACACACACCTATACACTTATGCATATAAACATACAATACACACATATACACATACATATACATATGTATGTACACACACAATCTCACTTAATCCTCACAACCATCCTATGAGCTGCCTTAGAGGTTAATGAGTTCCTTGTCATGTAAGTCTATAAGCAAAAATCCAATGACCAGCTGTCAAGGATGTTGTTAAAGGGATTCCTGCTGAGGTTAGACTTTTTGACCTAAAAGCTGCATTTCAACTCTACTGTTTTGTGATAATGGATCAAGGATTGTGTGTTGTAAAGAAGGAGAGGAACTCTCTAGAAGTTTGTAAGTCAGTGTAGAGAGAACAATCCCTTGTGGTGATGGGATGGTCAAGGAAGGGTTTTGTTTTGTGTTAGAGAGAGTGATAATGCTTGCAAGCTGAAAGAGCTAGTAGAAAAGGCAAGTTGATTCATCAGAGCCATGGGTGATTAATGGAACAAGATCATGGAGGAAATGGGTAGTTTTTATTTTGTCTGTTTCTTACCTTCGCTCTTTCTCTTTTCCCCATCTCACTCCTTTTCTGGTCTTTTTCTTCCGTGTGTTTCTCTTGAGCTATGACATTTAATTAAAAGAATTATAGTGGTAGCAATCCTAGAACCATACATTTTTAGGGCTAGAAGGAACCTTACAGATTAACTGGATTACTTTAGATGTCATAGGAGCAATGGGTGAAAGCTGCTTAGAGGCAATTTAAGGCTGGATGTAAGGGGAAATTTCCTAACAATTAAGAGTTATGCAAAAGGAGAATGGTTCCTCCTCAGTTTAGGTCTACAAAGGTTAGACGATGACTTCTTGGATATGATATGAAAGGAATTCTTATTTATTCAACAACAGGTTGTGCTATACAGCCTCTGAATTCCCTTTTCCTCTTTTAAGATTCTGTAATTCTGACTTTATCCAACATTCCCATTTCACAGAGGTAGAATCTGAGGGTCAAATAGAGCAAGTAGAGAATCGGGTCTCTAAATCCAACATGTTTTCCACTATACTAAGTTACCTGACTACTAGAAGCAATAGCTGCCAGAATATTTCAAAAATCGTTGGGTTTTTAATGTAATTTAATGTAATTATGATCATAGTGGTAAAGGGACTCCCAGAAACTGCAGCATGCACAGTGGCCACATGCTAGTAAAACCATTTCTGCAGACGATGAAAGCAGGTTAACGGGCCTCAAATCCATCAGTGGGTTAGAGGGATGTCTACCCCACACTTGTGAAGAGTTCTGCCCACCCACCCACCCACCGCCACCCTGGTAGAATAGGAAGATGAGAACAGTTCATTCTAACAGCCACGAAGATGGCTGAAACAGTTACTATGAAGTGCTTAGAGCTTAGTCAGACATCAAGGTCATCCACTTTATCCTGGGCCATCATCAGTCATCTTGACTTTTGTCTTGCCATTGGACTTCGATGACTCTGGAAAAGAGAGTGAGGCTAACAACTTTTCCCAACTCATGGGCAAATCATGACATCCCCCATTATATCACGATATCACTGGTCCTCTTCAAAAACAGAGGATGGACAACAACAAAGAAGTAAATAGAGAGCTGACTTTAGAGACAGGAAGACCTGAGTTCAAGTACTGCCTATGACATAATGGATTTGTGACCTTTAGAAAGGGTCAACCTCTTGACACTCCAGGCAATTCACTAAGACTTTAAGTTGAACAGAAGGTGACAGTTCTCATTAGTAGAGAGAATTCCCTCATCCAGAACTTCTATATACCAGAGAAAGAATAGGACCAGTCCTTATCTGAGCTGGCTAACTGAGTAATCTCTCATAGCATTATGATTTTTTGCACTCCTGAAAATCCAACCTTGTACATAATACATGAATGCAAGTGCTGTTCACTTATGAGGAAGACTATGCTAATCTGTCATCAGTAGAATCTGTGCTCAGAGCCAATTTTCTATGTCATGGTGGTAGATTCAGGCCATTGCACTCCCTCACCCAGTCCCTTAGTGATGAAAGGTGCATATTTATGAAATATCTGGGCAGGGTTAGAGCTGCCATCTGTTAGCTGAGAATAGATCAAAGCCAACTAGCCCATACTGAGGACTGAACCTGTGATCTTGGCCTTATAAGTACCATGCAGTCATCAACTAAACTGATTTCCACACACAGATATCATTAGAGTAGGGACAACTGGATGTATATTTGTTTACAAGATCTATCTATAAGGTAATATGAATATTTATTTAATCAACACATCAAAATTTGCACACACCCCCAAAAGTTTTGTCTCCATGAGAGTACTCATGTTGCAAGCCTACATGCTTATTTCAATTATGCTCCAAACATTTTTCTAGCTCTTCTCTTATTTTCAGAGACAGTCACATCTGTTTCAGTGATCTTCTTGAGAATAAATGTTTGTCCATTGAGGAGGAATTTGATCTTTAGAAGAAATCCAAGTCCAATGAACAGAGATGCAGATGATGTGGGATGATACTCAAATTTGCCACCAAATGATATATTACTATTAAGCAATAAAACTGACTGTCTTGTATAACTTATAAACTGTTTTGAGGGCAATTCCCAAAGAGAATTAGACCTCACAGAGAAGGTGTTGTTAGCAGTGACATTCTCAAGGTGTCTCTATGGGTGTAAGTTTTGATATGACTGGTTTGAAAAAAACTACCTCTTTGATTTATACTCATCCTTCACATGTCCATATGATGTATTTTCCCATCCATACGATGGTGCATAAAAAGGTTGAATACCATCAAATGTCCATAGTAGACAAATATAAGCCCATGAACATGCGTAGTATGGAGAAAAGCAAAGGTTGACAAGAGATGTGCTAAAGATTTATGTTTTCCATGAACTGATTAATAGAACATTTGTCACATAATTCATAGTGCCAGGCAGTGTGGAAATCAATCAGTTAATCAATCAATTGGAAGCATGTATAATCATTTCATATGGTTCAGCCAATCAGAAGTGATAAAATGACACAAATATATGCATAAATAAACAAAAGAAATAGAAGATAATCGTGCATGGGAGACACTAGCAGCTGGGGAGAGCAGGAAAGTAGTGCTTGGGTTGAGCATTAAAGGAAACAAGAGATTCTAAGGGATGGAAGTGGGGAGGGAATGAGAACATTCCAGTTAAGGAGTTAGTGCAACTGTCCAGGGGTAAGGAGATTAGAGCCTGAACCAGGGAACTGACTATATGAATAAGGAGAAGAAAAAGGACATGGGAGACATTGTGGAGATACAAACAGCAAGATTTGGCAACTGATTGCATATGCGGGGTGAGGCAGGAGGAATCAAAGATAGCACTGAGGTTATTAATCCAGGAGACTGAAAGAATGGTGGAGCTTTCAAAAAAGCAGAGGAAGGGGGAGCAGGAAGAGAAGCAGGCTTGAGACTGGGGAGAAAATAATGAGGTCTGTTTTGGACATGTAGAGTTTGAGATATGTCCAAAAATTCAGTCTGAAAAGTTTAATAAGCAGTTGGTGATGTGGGACTGAAAGTTACAGGAGAGAGAGTGTGCTTGGATATATAGGTTGTGTATATCTGTGAGTCATCTGCATAAAGAGGATAATTAAACCCATGGTAGTTGATAAGATTTGAGAAAGAGAGAGAGATAGAGAGACAGTATGGGAAAAGAAAAGAGGGCAGGAAAGTGTGTTGGGAAGATGCTCATACATAAGGAGCAGGATAGGGCTAATGAGCCTTTGAAAGAGACCAAAGGGTGGTCAGATAGTAACAAAACCAAATGAGAACAGTGCAACAAAAACCCAGAGGGAAGAGAGTGTCCAGGAGGAGAGGGTGGTCAATAGTGCCAAAAGCAGCAGAGAGGTCAAGAAGGAGGAGGACTGAGAAATGACCATCAGATCTGGCAAGTAAGAGAGCACCAGACACTTGGAAAGGAGCAGCTTCAGTTGAATGGTGAGGTTGGAAGCCAGATAGCAGAGGGTTGATAAATGCTTGAGAGAAGAGGAAGTGAAGGCAATTAATACAGATGACTTTTTCTGGGAATTGGGCTGTGAAAGAGAGGAGAAATATAGGATGGCAGTTTGAGGATGTGGTTGGATCTAGAGAAGGGGTTTTAAGGATAAGGTAAACTTGGGTATATTTGCAGGCAGCAGGGAAGGAGCCTAGAGATAATGACAAAGTGAAAATGAGAGGAAAGAAGTGATTGTGAGAACAATCTGTTAGTGGAAATAAGAGGGGATGGGAATCAAGGCAGAGGTCTGCTCATAAATGTTTAACAACCAGACCTCTGGAGGAAAATGTACACCTCAGGGCCAAAGGTACATGTGAAGAAACACCCTCTTCATCAGAGACTGAATAAAAGTGCTTCTGATGTCAAACATAATATGTCAAATGTCAAACATAATACATGTAAATGTTTTGAACATAATAACTGCTTCGTTTTTCTTTGTGTCTTCAGTACCCCTAGGACTTAGCACACAGTAGGCATTTAGCAAATGC
This sequence comes from Petaurus breviceps papuanus, assembly GCF_028583685.1. Classification (NCBI taxonomy): domain Eukaryota; kingdom Metazoa; phylum Chordata; class Mammalia; order Diprotodontia; family Petauridae; genus Petaurus; species Petaurus breviceps. The sequence continues at coordinate 39,385,144 of NW_027186304.1, read as the reverse complement.
TTGTTGAATTGTTGAAGTGAATGGATAAATAATAGCAAAGATTGATCTCTGCTCTATTCTAAATCTTTGCGAAATTGATGATGTTCCTTTATTCTCGGTATCAGATATTTCAAACGCCAATCTCAGCATATCCCGAATTTTGTGCCTTAGGATCAGGAAGAGGTGAGAAATGTTGATCCATGAGGTAGGTGTATATGAGTTCATGATTCTCCAGCACACGTGACCTGTGTCACTGCCTGTGGGAGCTGCTTGCCCTCTTGCCATATGCCCTTGGCTAGAAGGTCAAGGTAGAAGAGTCTCTGCTCAGAGAATGAAGCCCTCCGGCTGAGCAAAATAACCCAACCATGATTTAGAGAGGAGTGTTTTCTTCCCTTTTCAGATTTTCCAACTTGACATGTTGCTGGAGTACACTTCACATCTGATTACATTAGTCACATTGCATTACACCATATCGGATGTGACACGATGCAATGGGATTGTGAACAATATATAAAGATGTCTTGGCAGCCAATAATGACTTCTCATTTCTGACTCAGGAGCTGTGCCACCAGTGAACAGGGAGAGGAGCAAAAACCCTGCCTGGCAACCCTTTATCCAGGCCCTTTAATTTACATAAAGCATTTGATACCTCTTCATCATTGGCAGGGAGAAGGCCCCAAGTATTCTTAAGTTAGTCATCGGTTGTGAAAATAAAAGCAGATTTTTCAATATCCCTTGCTTAAACTCGGTGCCTGTTTTGCTCCCTCAGGATCAAACCAGCCTTGTTTTCAGCTAAAGATTTTAGATCCTTAAGACTAAGAGATGAAATCCCAATATGTTATAGGTTCTTAAAAACCAAATAATAAGAAAGATGTTATAATAACTTGAGCAAGTTTTCTGAGGTTGGAAAGTCCTTCATTATTTTATTTTAAACTATTCTCTCCTAATCTCCTAATTCCTCCAATCTCCCCTTCACATCATGGCCAAACTGAACTTTCTTATGCATTTTTAGACTATGTCTTCCTTTTACTTAAGAACTTCCAATGGTCCCCTTCTCCTACTAAATAAAGGCTAAACTTCTTAACCTGTTATTCAAGGCCCTCCACTCTACCTTTCCAGAATTATTGCACTCAAACTAATTCCTTTTATATACTCCATGGCAGAGGACTCCAAACCATTTCAATCAAAGACATCTAGGTATACAAAATTCCATACATGTATTCTCAATGTACATGTGTATATATGTAATACATATGTAATATGTGTATGTAATATATAATATATATTTGCTTATTTCTAAAGTGTACTAAATGTGCAGCTCACTCTACTTCAGGACCCCCAAACAATGGACAGGGCTCTTATTCCTCTTGCCCCATTGCAAAGTCCACACTCCAAGGGTAGTGCCACTGCTATGGGGAGATCTCTGTGGGAAGAATAGATAGATTAAAGGTGGTGGTTAGGGGAGAATTTTCCAGTAGAACCTATTCAACTGCCTCTGCCATAGGAGCTTAGGTATCAGTTAGATTATAATGGCCTTGAGGAAGTGATTTCAGGAACAGAAGGGAGGAAGTTTAGAACCTTGCACAGCAGCTGAAGGAAGCAAAGTGGAGGGAATTAGGGGAAATATTGGATTAAGGGCATCTGTGGCTGTAGCCCACAATGCAAGGAGGGTGAAGTTTCTACCCATCTTCCCATCCTCTGATTAGTTCATAATATATCTCTGAGAGTCAAGCCTTGGTTCCTTCTTTGCTCCAGCAAAATTGGACCATTTACCATATTTTGAATGAGACTTGTATTTTCCCAGATGAAGAAACTAGAGCAAACAGAGTTTAAGTGACCTGCCCATGGTCACACAATGAGGGAAAATTTGAACTCAGGTCATCTCAATTCCAGATCCAGTGCTCTATACATTGTACCATCTTACTGCTCACCAGTTTTACTCTAGTCTGTAGAAATCCTACTCATTCTTCAAGGTTCAACTCAACTCTCCCATAAAACCAGATCCAACTAGAAGATACAATGGGTTCTCCATATTTGCATGGACCCTTTTGCCTTTTCTATATACTTACTGTGTCTTATTTTATATCATGGCCATTTATATATAACATATGAATACCCACAGAGCATCCTCATCTAATGTTCTAGGCTGACAGGTGGTACAGAGGATAAAGTGCTACGCCTAGAACTCAAATCCAGCCTCAGATACTTCCTAGCTGTGTGACCTTGGGAAAGTAACTTGGCCTCTTTTCCCCTCAGTTTCCTCATCTAAAAAATGAGATATTTGTCGTACTTTGTAAATCTCAAATCACTATATGAATGTTGTTTATTATTGTTATAATAATATTGTTGTTATTGTTATACGCCAATGCCTCATTGTGTTATGAAGGTGACATTGTGTTCTCAGAGGTCATGCCAGTGGAACAAAGGTCCTTCAAAGCTGGAAATGGCTAGGGAATGGTCCTGAGAGTATATTGCATGTCACCGATCCAAAGAAAGGTCTAGGTTAGTTGGAGATGCTCATTATTAGGATGGCCTCAATATGATTAATTTTTCAGTTATATTAGCTCCCAAAGACCATCTACTAAGCTTTGTGATCTGTTTTAATAGAAGAAGCGCCAAAATCACAGATCTTTGAAACATTTAATATGGCTCATTATCCCCACCCTCCTAGACTGTAAACTCTCTGAGGGCAAGAACCATGCCAATGAATTGTTTGATGTCTCTTTACACAATGTAAATAACATATATTCAGCACTTAATCAATATTTGCTAAATTAAATATAATTGAATTAAGGTTTAATCCACTCACCTTGTGATTTCTTGGTTTGTGTTTAATGTACATATATTCCTGTTTTGAATTTCATGTTTCATTTGGCTCAGTTTCATTTTAATCAAATTACCAATTCAGTAAAAGCTACTAGAGATATGCATTGTAATTATAAAACACTAACAAAAAAAAATCTCAACTTGAAACAATTTCTTGAAACTCCCATGATGATTTCTTAACTGTAGAGCACAGTATTGATAATATGAGATAGATAACTATCCCAATGGTTCCCCATCTTCCGTGAGTATTTGTTCCACTGCAGATTCATTTGATAATTTTGAGACATTTTAGATTCTTTCACTGTGGATCTGTTTCCCTATCTGTGAAAAATAAAAGAGCTATAATTCTATATTCTCCTTAAAGGTCTCTGTGTGAATGAGAAGATGAGCAGGAAAATGGTACAACCTTCCCAGATGTCTAAGCTAACATAAAAAAGAAATGGATAAAGGAATGAGCAGAAATTATGAAAGATGATTGTAAGATTTGGGAATATTGTGAAAAAAACCTGAGACTGAATTTAGAGAGGGGGATCTGATAAGTTAAATGAAGAGAATGAGAAGGAAAGAAGAAGAAAGGGACTAGAACTGAAGGAGAAAAAGGACTCAAGCACAGAGACATGAGGAGAAGAAGAGCTTGGAATGGAGTAAGAATGAATTGGGGATGAGGGGGAACAGAGAAGGAGAAGGGAAGGAAGAAATGAAGAAAAGAGTAAAATAGAAAGGGAAATACTAGCCAAAAAAGACCATCAAAAAGGAAAGAGTACGTTTAGGGAGATGGGGCTCTGGAAGGAGTTCAATGTCACTGACAAGGCGCTCGCAAAGTGAACACAAAAACATGACTTCTCTGGGGCTGATTACCCCTCTGAGGAATATGCCACAGAAACTCTACAGGGCAGCTGCTAGCAACAATGATGCAGAATTGAGAATCCTACCTCCAGCATATAGAGAGAGCAATGGATCAATAATCATTTATTACGATTATTTCATTATTACTTTGCGCCTGCCATTATGCTTGGTGCTTGAGATACAAATAAACAACAACAACCAGGAATAATCTCTTCCCTCAAGGAATTTACATTCTTCTGAGGGAGACAGAAAATAAATGAACACATGAATGGGACCTAGGTGATATTGTGGATAGAGGCTGGACCTGGAGTCAGGAAGACCTGACTTAAAATAGTTTCATACACTTCCTAGCTATGTAACCTTGGGCAAATCACTTAACTTCTGTCTCCCTGAATTTCCTCAGCTATAAAATAACTGCCCCTACCTCTCATGGTTGTTGTGAAGACCAAATGAGGTAATAATTGTAAAGCGCTTAGCACAGGGCCTGGCACACGCGAGGCCCTTAATAAAAGTTCCTTTCCCTTCGTCTTAAGCTCTTGTGCAAATCACTATGCCAAGTGCTAGGGATAAAGAGAAAAAGTGGGGACAGACCTGCCCTTGAGGAACTTACAGTCTAATGAAGGAGACAAGTTTTCAGCTGCAAGCACATGGAAAGATCCCCTGGTCATGGAGTGCATCTTCTTCAAGGTCATATCCACTGGCAAAATCCTGTTTTTGATGTTGAAACAAGGACTTTGGAGGGGAGTACTTTCTTTCCCAAGTCTTCTATACCTGTATTTGCTGTGGAGACAAGAGCTGTAGCAATCCCCAAATCCTATTTCCATTACAGTTGCTTCCCAGGATGATGAATTTAGGAATGGGTCTATAAATAATACTAGGGGTCTTGGGGGCACTGCCACTGTGGGAGTTCTTAGATGCTCTTTCCCATTTGTAATGGTTGGTGACCAATAGTGAATGATGGAAAAGAATGTAGGCTCCTTCTTCACAATGATTTCTCTCCTCAATGATGGCTGCAGAGCCTGAACTGGATATGTATGATGGAGAGAGAATGCAAAAAGACAAAAGTATCCTCATGATAGAGCCTTGAGGGGCACCATGGTTAGTAAAGTGGTATGAAAGATGATTCTGAAAAAAAGACTGAGGAGAAACAATCAGCTAGGTAGAAAGAGAATTATATCTACATATATGAATAGGTATACAATATATACACATATGCATATGCAGAACAAATATAAAGAGAAAATACAAAATAAATGCTAGGTAGTTAAGGAGGCAGAGTACTAGAATTTTAATATATCAGGAAAGATTTCTTTTAGAATACAGGCATACCTTGGAAATATCAGATCACTGCAATAAAGTGAATATTTCAATAAAATGAGTCATACAAATTTTTTTGGTTTCCCAGTGCATATAAAAGTTACATTTACACCTGTTGTAGTCTATTGAGTGTTCAATAGTATTATGTCTAAAAAAAAGTATATACCTTAATTAAGCATATTTTATTACTTTAAAAAGTGCTCATTATCATCTGAGCCTTCAGTGGCAGAATCTTTTTTCTGGTAGAGGGTCTTGCTGGTAGAGGGTGTTGACAGCTGCTGACTGATCAGGGTGGTGGTTGCTGAAGTTTGGAGTGGTTGTGGCAATTTCTTAAAATAAGACAACAATGAAGTTCATCCCATCAATTAACTCTTCCTTTCACTTGAACACTTACAGGCCATTGTAGGGTTATTAATTATCTTAATTTCAATAGTGTGTCTCAGGGAATAATGAGTTCTGAAGAGAAACAGAGAATAATAGGTCAGTGGAGCAGCCAGAACACACACAACATTTATTGATTAAGTTTTCTATGTTATGTTGGGGCTCCGTTCATGATGCCCCAAAACAATTACAATGGAAACATCAAAGACTGATGATCACAGATAATTATTACAGATATAATAATAATGAAAAATTTTGAAATATTTTGAGAATCGCCAAAGTGTGACACAGAGACATGATATGAGAATGCACTTGGGGAAAATGGCACCAATAGACTTGCTCAAGCAGGGTTGCATAAACCTTCAATTTGTAATAAAACAAGATGTGCCTGTACAGTACTCAAGCTGCATCTTGAGTAAAAGAGGAATTCTTTGAAACAGATGTAAGAAAAAAATGCTGAGTCCAAGTTGGTTCATAATCTAAACCCTGAAACTATTGGCCTTGGCTAAGTTCAAGATCAACTCTGACTGTCCTTGCACTGTCCAACAAGGAGCTCTGGGCACTGAGTCCATGCTTTCCACCATTAAACTGTTGGCCTGGGCCTGGATCTGAATTTATAATCTATTCTGGACTGACCTGACTCAGAGATCTGGGTGCCCCTCTGGGCAGCCCCTTGCTGTTGTCTTGGACCCAGGGCAACCTATAATCAACACTGGGTGCCCCCTCACTGCTGTCCTAGCTCTTTCAGGCACTGAGTCTGAACTACCCATCCTGTTTCCATTCTACAGCTTTTGCCTAGTCACTTTCCTGTAGGTTGAATTTGTGATCTTGGGCTAGAAAGATAAGCTCTAGTTTCTCCTTTGATTTCCTGCTTATTACTGGATCATATTTAGAGTAGTGGTGGGACAGAAGGGGACCAGAAACTATTTCCTCCTACTCCATCATCTTGGCTATGTTTTCCTTCAAAAATTATCTCTGATTAATTTATCTATCTAGACAAGAGGTCACGAGTGCCTGAAATATAGTGACGGCTGTGTGAGAAAAGAGAATATTTTGTGAGTCTATATGAAAGTACAGAAAGGGAGTTAAGATACAAGAAATGTTGTAGAAGTAGAAACAGCAATATTTGAAAACTGACTGGATATGGGGGTAGGGGGTTGAGAGAGATGCAAGAGCAAATGATAACACTTAAATCAAGATATTGGAAGTGAAATAATGATGGGGGCTTCAAAGGAAATAGGGAAATTTGGAGGAGGGGTGAGTTTACGGGGAAGTGTAATGAGTTCTGTTTTGTACATGCTGAGTTTGAAACATGTCTAGGAAATTAATTTTGAAATATCCAATAGGAAGTTGGTGATGTGATACTGAAACTCGGGGAAGAGATATTAGGGATAGCTATACCTGTGATTTATTGGCGTAGAGATGATAATTAAACCCACAGGAGCTGATAAAGTCAACAAGAGAAAGTGTAAAGACAGAAGAGGGCTCAATACAATTCTAGGGAGCACCCACAGTTGGGAGTGTGATATGGATGATTGTTCTGCAAAAGAGAGTGAGGAAGAACAGGGTTAGGTAGAAAGAAAACCAGGAAAGAGTATTGTCGAAAAGAAAGACAGTATCAAAGAGAAAAGAGTGGTCAACTGTGTCAAATGTAGCAACGGTCAAGAATGAAATAATGGTGGTGATATCAATAAAAATAGGAAAGTTTGGAAGAGGTATAGGTTTGGGGGGCAAAGACCATCAATTGAACAATTAAGAGATAATTGGCTGGTTGTTGTCCTTCATTCTTAAAGAGGTCCAAAATGACATCACTATGCTAGAGTCAAGTTTCAGTGTGTCTGTCAGTGGCTGAGCAGACCAGTACAAGCTTGGAATATTCTGCCATAAGTCAAGTACAAATAGCCCATGTGAACATTTGGGGTGCATTCTCTAAATGTGTGCATCTCTCATTTCTTTTGAACTACCTCAATTCTGCTTTGTTTATACAGCCAGAGCACCTTCTCTGATATGGGCACGCCATGCTGAGTGGTCCTGTGCCAGAGTCTCCCATGGCACACAACTAGTAACTGTGAAGAAAAGAGGACTTTGCGGTTACCTGAACTGTGTACGTCTAGCATGGTCAAGTAACTGTTTTTTATGCTTAAAGTACAAGTTGGTTTTATAGATAATATAAACAACAATAGATCATTAGATAACTGATAAAGTCACAGCAACAATGTTCTAAGAGCAGAGGTCCCCAGAGAGAGCTCTTAGCTATACTCACACATGAGACTTAGGACATGGATGATAGTTTAGCAACAGAGATTGAGAATTAGAAGAGATCAGTTTCATGAAAACATAGAGAGGAGAGAATATCCAGGAGGATTGTCTGGGAGCGGGGGCTGGGGGGGAGGTGTCCAACAACGCTAAATACAGCAAAGAGGTCAACAAGGATGAGTCCTGAGGTGAAGCACATGAAAAGGAATTGGTCTTGATTTAAAAAAAAAAACCAACCTCCTTCTCAGAGACTGGAGCAAAGGAGAAGAGAATAGTTTTCTCAAGGAAATATGGGTTGATGTCCTCTGCTGAGAGGAAATAGGGACTAAAGTAATGTAAGCTGAGGAGAAGGTTTGAAAATGAAATTGTGAACACTGACAGAGTCCCTAGATGAAGACTAGAGTTGATGTGAAGCTGCTCCAGCTAAGATTATTGAATACAAATTTTTAATATAGTTCTATAACTTCAGGACTCCCTCTACCCAAAAGTGGTGCAGTGGACTTGAAAACATCTAACATGTATTCCTAGTTTCTTTTATTACCTCAATTGCTATTCCTTGTGATTGTCAACAAAAGGTGAACAAGAGAAACTGTCTGTCCATCAAATAAGCTTGAACTGTATAAACAGCAGATTGGTAGATTTTTAACTGAATTTTCTGATTTTCTTTTCATGATTGGGAAACCAGTCAATCCACAGTCACTCAGTAAACACTTATTGATCACTCACTATGTGCCAGGCACTTTACTAAGCTGGAGATACAAAAAGAGACAAATGGTCCCTGCCCTGTAAGGTTAATGGGATATATCTTCTCTATATGGGGTGGCTAGGTGGCACAGTGAATAGAGCCCTGGAGTCAGGAGGACCTGAGTTCAAATCTGCCCTCAGACACTTAGCACTTACTAGCCATGTGATGTTGGACAAGTCACTTAACCCCAATTGCCCCACCTTCCTCTCTCCAAAAAGAAAAAAAAATCTTCTCCACCCATTAATAGGCCTATGTGCCCAGCTGTGATACATCCTGAATCCCATAGAGTCCACTGGGGAGGAACTTGCTTAAAGAGAAGCTTGCTTAGAGGAGGTTTACTTGTAGGAAGGCTTTCACACCTTTTGGTACTAACCTAATTAGGTACTGAATCATGAGGACTGTGATGCCTTCTAGTTCTGAGAAGTGTATATATACTCTGAGTTTGTATTTTGTTTTGGGGGTTCACTCATGAGAAGGATCTTTGATTTCCTGGTTGAGACTCTGAGTAGTCATTTGTTGAATCCCCTGACTGCTCAGACTTCTGTGCTCCCTCAATCCAGTGATATATGTAAAGTGTATAGAAATATTGCTATGTTCAGACAGCTGGAGCCCTGTCTGTTGGTCTTTGTGCTAATTTCTCTGCTTGTATTTTCTATACTCACTTCTTTCTCTGTAATTAAAGTAGGATTGTTAACCCCTTTTGGAGCAGTCTTTCTTTTAAAAGCAGATCAAAGAACCTGTGCTAGCAGACCATCCTAAGTGTGCTAGGGTATTTGCTAAAACATACCCTCAAGGAGCTCACAACCGAATGAAGAAGACAACAAACAAGCAAATATATAAAAACAAATTAAATGCAGTATAAATAGGCATTATTAACAGAGAGAAGGCACAAAAATTAAGAGGCGCTGGGAAAGGCTTCTTGTAGAACATGGGATTTTAGCTGGGACTTAAAGGAAGCTGGTGAGGTCAGTAGTAGAGTCAGAATGGAGGAGGGAGAACATTCCAGGCATGGAGGACAACCGGAGAAAATGCCTGAAGCCAAGAGATGGGCATCTTTTTAAAAAATAAAACCAGTTCTTTTAGTGCGATGGAGATAAATAAAGAAGACATTCCTTCTCATTCATTAGCATTAAGCCACCAATCCCTCCACAAACACAGATACACAGAATCTGAAAGGCATGCCACCCTTATGAAAGAGGGTCTCCCTTAGCAGAAGCCCCAGGAACACTTTAGAAAATTCTTGCTTTTCTGGGTCATTGCTTCTACTCAGGTAGATTCTAGAGACTTTAGCATCTGGCATTCCCCATATAAACATTCAAGTTCACAAGACTTCAAATAGAACAGATTTAATTACAAATTAAAGGACACAGGGGAAGTTTGTAATCAAGATACTAGTCAAAAGATACTTCTTGGCACTCCCTGTAGGTCTCCCCACCCAGGGACTTGCAAGAGTTCCAGTGAATTGTTTTGTCCAAGGAAGGACCCCACAGAAGTCCACATTTCTTTCTTAACATCCTGTGCTCCACACTACGTTGCTTTCACCTGTCACTCTTCTCTAGTTTCTGCTTCTTGTTGCTGTTCCATAACTTTGCCAATGTGGTCCTCCTTTCCTGAAAATGGTTATGGATTCTCCTTGCCACTGCCACTGGCCTCTATTTAACTATCAGGTGTCATGGGTCCTTCTTGCCAATATGTCCCTAGCTCTGCTATACTGCTCCCAGAAATGTGGATCTCCACAAGCAACTAACACCAGTTTCCATCATCATCATCATCATCATCATCATCATAGCTAACATTTGAATAGCACTTATTATGTGCCAAGGGATTTCCAAGTATTACCACATTTGATCCTCAGAACAATCCTGGGATATAGATGGCATTTTTATCCCCCCCTTTTACAGATGAGGAAACTGAGGCAAACAGAGGGTAAGTGATTTTCCAGAGTCATGTAGTTAGTATTTGCAGCTGGATCTGAGTCTTCCTTGACTCCAGTCCCTGAGCTCCCTGCACTATGCCACCTCAAGTCCCTCCTCTCCAGGGATTAGCACTTAAATCAAGGACAAGGTCTATGAAGAAGCAAAGAAGAGATTACAGTAGAACCTCAGCTGCCAGTGTAATAGCTTTTCCATAGTCTGGGAATTCAATGAATTCGGTCAATTTAAACTTCTGTTGTTTTGTAGCTCAGTTTATCAACCTTCTATTCTTCCTAAAACAGGAGTTCTTAACCATTTTTTCTGTGTCATGAGTCTTTTGGCAGTGTGGTGAAGCTTATGACCTCCTCAAAACAAGATTTTGACATTGTTAGTCAGTCATTTTCAGTCACACCCACCTCTTTGTGACCCTATTTGTGGTTTTTTTTGCAAAGATACAAGGATGATTTGGCCATTTCCTTCTCCAATTCACTTTGCAGATGAGGAACTGAAGTAAACAGGGTTTAAGTGACTTGACCAGTGTTATATAGCTAGTAAGGGACAGAGACCAGAGTTGAACTTAGAAAGATGACTCTTTCTGACTCCAGGTCTTTCATTTTATCCACTGCACCACCTAGTTTCCCCAAGGTTTTGAAATGCATGAGATAAAATACACAGGATTAAAAGGGAAATCAATTATATTGAAATAAAGTCATCAAAAAAATTTTTTAACACCTTCCCAGGCTGAAAGTTAAAACTCCTCTCATAGAAGGCCATTAGAGTCATACTTTTTTATATTTTTGTATTAGTCATGTTGTGAAAGAAAACACAGATTAAAAAAAAAAAGAAAAAACAAAGTTCACTGAAGAAAATAATTCCTTAAAAATTAGAATTGGGCGAGTCCAAGCTAATGACTCTATGAGACATTAAGGAGCAATAAAACAAAGTGAAAAGAATGAAAACAAATAGAATAAAATGTGAAATATCTCATTGGAAAAACAATTGACCTGGAAAATAGATTGAGGAGAAATAATTTAAGAATTATCCGACTATCTGGAAGCCATGATAAAAAAAAAGAGAAAAAAAAAGACTTAGACATTATATTTCAAGAAACAATAAAAGAAAACTGCCCTGATATCTTAAAATCAGAGGGCAAAAATAGAAATCCACCAATCACCTCCTCAAAGAGATCCCAAAATGAAAGTTCTTAGGGATATTATAGACAAATCCAGAGCTCCCAAGTCAAAGAGAAAATACTTCAAGCATCCAGAAAGAGACAATTCAAATATTGTGGAGTCACAGTTAGGATGACACGAGATTTAGCAGTTTGCATGTTAAAGGAGCAAAGGGCTTGGAATATGATATACTAGAAGGCAAAGAAGCTAGTATTACAATCAAGAATAACATACCCAGCAAAGCTGACTGTAATCCTTCAGTGGCAAGAAAATTTATATTTAATGAAATAGAAGACTTTTTTTTTTAAGCAATCAGGGTTAAGTAACTTGCTCAAGGTTACACGTCCAGGTGTTTCTGGGTGGGTGCTAAGTGTCTGAGCCCAGGATTCGATCTCCAGGTCATCCCAACACTGGAGCTGGTGCTCTTACTCGCTGTGCTACATAGCTTCCCCTAAATAGAAGACTTTCAAGCATTCTTGGTAAAAATACCAGAGCTTAATAGAAAATTTGATATTCAAATAACTCAAGAGAAGCATAAAAAGGTAAACATCAAAGAGTAATCATAAAGCACTCAATATAGTTAAATTGTTTACATTCCCATATGGGAAGATGATACACATAATTCCTAAGAATTTTGTCATTATCAGGACAGTTCAAAGGAGTTTACATAGACAGAGGGCATGAGTGTGAGTCAGTTACGTTGGAGTGATCTATTAAAAAAGAAAAAGGGAAGGGGGGATGATAAAAAAGGAGAGTGGATTAAGGAAGGCAGTGATTAGAAGCAATATAAACTTTTAAGGAGGGACAAGATAAAAAGAGAGAAGAAATAGAAGATAATGGGATGGAACTGGAAATGGATAGCAGAATGGATTAGAAATTAGAATCTAACAATATATTATTGGAGATACATGTGAAACAGAAACAGACACAGAGAGTTAAAATAAAAGACTAGAACATAATCTAACATGCTTCAAATGAAGTAAAAAAAGGCTTTTGTAGTAATCATGATCTCAAACAAAACAAAAGCAAAAATAGACCTAGTTAAAAGATAATCAGAGAAACTACAATTTGCTTTAAAAGTACCATAGACAATGAAGTAATATCATTGCAGCATGTTCTTGCAATTTCTCAAATATATGCTGAATATAGAACTGATTCAAATTTAATAAAATAAGAGCTACTCCCCAAATCAAAAGTGGTCAAGGGATATTTCCAGAAGAAATCAAAGCTATCTATAGTCATATGAAAAAAATGCCCTAAATCACCATTAAGTCCACTAGTAAACCGTCAGTAGAGTTGTGAACTGGCTCAACCATTCTGGAAAATAATTTGAATCTATGCCCAAAAGGCTATAAACTCTGCATACCCTTTGACCCAGCAATACTACTCTAGGTCTGTACCCCAAAGAGATCAAAGAAAAAGGAAAACAACCTGTAAGTACAAAAATATTTGTAGCAATTTTTTTTTTGGCAGTGTCAAAGAATTGGAAATCAAGGAGATGCTATCAATTGAGGAATGACTTAAGTTGTAGCATATGATTGTGATGCAGTGCTTTTGTTCTATAAGAAATTTAGAAAAACTTGAGAAGGTTTCTATGAACTGAGGCAAAGTGAAGTGAGAAGAAACAGGAGATCATCATGCACAGTAACAGCAATGTGGTAATAACGATCAACTATAAAGGACTTGACTACTCTTATCAACACAATGACCCAAGATAATTCCTCATGATGAAAAAATGTTATTCACCTCCAGAGAGAGAGTTAATGAACTGAATGCAAACAAATGTAATTTTCTCACTTTTTTATTTTTCTTGCTTTTGGGGAGAAATACAAACTAACATGAAAATATGGTTTCAGTGATTTAACATGTATAATTGATAGCACATTGCTTGCCTCCTCAGTGGATGAGGAAAGGACAGGAGGGAAAAAATTTTGAACTCAAATTTTTTTTAAAAAAAGAATGATTAAAAAATAAATAATAATTTTTTTAAAAATGTAATTGGCAAATGTTTAACAAAATAAATAAAATATAATACAACATTTTAAAAAGTTAAGTATAAAAGAGTTCTAACTATAATTCCTCTCACTAAAATATCAAAAGTATGAAAAACAGTGATTGATTGGAAGAGATAAATGAGATAAAGTTTTGGAACAAAGACAAATTCTCAGAGAATAGTATTTTGCGTGTGGTTCTCAGTCAATCAATCAATAAATATCTATTAATCATCTACTATATGCCCGGCACTGTGCTAAGCACTAGAAATACAAAAAAAAAAAAGGCAAAAGACAAGTCCCCAACTTCAGAGAGCTTGCAATATAATAAGAGAGAGACAGAGAGAGAGAGAAAGAAAGAGAGAGAGAGAGCATGCACACAAATAATACAGAGCAAGCTATGGGGGTCTGAGATAAATTACTTCAGTTTAAGAGAATTATAATAAATATAATTATTAGTTTTCCAATCCTAAGAATGGATTTGGAAAAAAAATTAATGAGAAGTCTATTAGAAGAATAGAAAATTATTGTCTTAGCTGTCAAGTTTTTGTGGTTCAGTTTTGCTCTGATAATTAAGTTCTCTGTTATTTTCTCTCATTCAGATCCTGCATTGATGAACATAATGAGCATACAGGTGTCTTCTGAGCTGATAAATGTTTAACAACTGACTCTCTAGGGGGGAAAAAAACGTACCCATGACACTTTTAAACTTAATCTGAATTATTAATATTTCTCCATTTTTTTTTAATCTAGACAACTGGCAAAACAAAAATCGAGCCCTGATTTGTAGCATTGGCTGATTTCTGTCTGAAGTGTAAATGCTAGCACTGAAAATTTAACAGTCACTTCTCTCCAAAAAGTTTAATGTGGCTCCTGTATATCCCTTTCTCAGAAGTCCCTTCCAGGTCTAGCTCTCCCAAATGCAAAAATCTAGTGTCTTATAATCACCAAATGTTTGGTGATTATTTCTTGTTTAATGGTAGGTAGCTAGCATTATGAATATTCAGGAATTCATAGTAACAATCCCTTGAGTCCTCATCAAACCCTGGTAAGTGTTCTCATTTAGGCCAGCCACTGGCCATTCTATTCCTCCAATCTGCTTCAAAGATCCTAGGTTCATGGATGTAGAATTACAGAGACCATCTTGCCCAGCTACCTATTTTAAAGATGAAGAAACTGAGGCCTGGGGAGATTTGGTGACTGGCAAATAGCTAGAAGAATGCTCATCTCCTTACTGCAAAGTTTCTTTCTCCTGACAACAATATGGGATCAAAAACCACTACTGGGGCAGCTGGGTGACACAGTAGATAGAGCATAGGCCCTGAAGTCAGGAGGACCTGGGTTCAAATTCGGCCTTTGACCAGACACTTGACACTAGCTGTGTGACCCTGGGCAAGTCATTTAACCCCAAATGCCTCACCAGAAACAAAAAAGATGCTACAAAAACCACTACCCATCACACATGTGCATGCACACACACACACAAACACACCCAAGCACTTTACTATTTATTGTTATACTAAACTGTTTTATTTAATAAAATTTATAGAACATTAGTAAAGTAAGAGGGGTGAGGATGGAAGGGAAAAAAATAGAAGCTCCTCATTCCCACAAACTATAGCCTAATGTTGGGGTTACCAAGTGAAAAATATGGTTGTCATTAAACCTTGGTGTTAATTGGTTCTACCACATAGTTTTCCTCCTGAGGGCACTGGGAAAGAGGAGAAGGGATAGAAGCAGTAAAGAAATAAAATGTAAAAGAGATGAAAGAGCATAGAAAAGAAGATTAGACATGGGTAGTACTTATCTTAGTTTTGCCTGGATCTATCCTTGAAGGTGAGAAAATGTTTTCACACTATACACTAGCCACTAGTTCGTGACTCTCTGAGTCCAGCTTCTTTCTTAAAATGTTAATTTTCATTTCTTTGCTTAAAGAACTGATAAAGTCTATTTGACAAAGTAGAAGGCTATCAGAAAAGCCTATTGTCCTCCCTGGGCCTCAAAATGTTTATCTACAGTGCCCAAGTTACCCCCATCATATATAGGATCCCAGAAAATTTTTCCAGGTTTGAGCTACTTTGTAAGTCAGCATGCACTGAAGACCTTAGCTCATGAGACCCCACCAATGTGTTTCCTTTCACTATACCAACCAGAGGGACACATTAGTGTAATACGAAAAAACATTTGTTCAAACAGTATAGCTAAATAAATTATAAGAAATATCCCCCCTCATATAAACATAGGGATTCCCTTCCACAGGTTTACCATTCCAATGACACAGGGAATATATGTGACCAGAGAACTAGTATGGAGAGGGCAAACATTCAGGAAGCATAAGCTGCTAAGAAATGGGCATGGAGGAGCATGGGTAGGAAACAAGAGTGTCTAGTGGCCAGAGCAACTAAATTCTTTAACACTGCAGAGCCACTGACATCATCTGGTGGGACTATCTGCCTGGCATCTCCACTGACCCAATGCTGCCCTCTTCTTGCCCTCAGTTACAATGCTGCCATCTACAAGTCTTCAACTGAAATTTGGATTCTTGGTTGAGCTGCCTCAATTTTCTGCTCACACCAGCTTGTCCTTAGCTTCCATGTGGCTTCTTCTCCAGAGGGGGAAGGTCCTGCCAGTTCTTTAGCTTATAGCTCCAAGAGCTGTCTTTAGCAGTTTGGTGATGAGAACTGCAGCCAGACATCCCCAGATAGCTAGCCAGAGAAATGTTAGGCATTTTAAAGTCTGGATTTGGAACTGCTATTTCCCTTGTTGCTTGCTGAAGTCCCTCTTGGTCCAAACTCTGAGTAATGTTCAAAATTCTTTTAAACCCCTATCAGATCCTTGGGGCGCTAATCTGGTTCATTCTGGGGACAACACTTAGAAAAAGGCAAGTGAGCTGGGTGGAGTGGAGACAAGGATTCTTTTCAACTCCCATAAAACCTTTGGCTGCTTTTTCAGATTAACCCAAGAGCAGGATTGAGGGAAGTTGGTGACCTTTGCCCTACTTGCCCCCAGCCAAAAAATAAAAAAAGTTTTACTGCCTTACTGCTAGAAAGTTAGGAGACTGAAGCAGATGATCTCAAAGGTCCCTTATAGTTCTTCATCTTCCCATCCCTACAATTCCACCCACTATTGGCTAATTCATTTCAAACAAGATGCAAAGAACATTAACCTTTCTCATGAGGAATGCCTAAATGATCATAATTTGAGGTCTGAAGAAAGCAAGACTCAATACATAGACTCTGAATTATTGCAGATATTAACCCCAAAACAGGTTTGACTTTTAACTAAAGCTACAGCTTAGTTTTGCCTTGCTCTCTCCTTGAAGGTGAGAGAGTGCCTTTATGCTACACACTAGTTAGCAGTCAATGCCTTTCTGGGGCCAGTACCCCATGTAGTATAACATGCTCAAATTCAAAACCATTTCCTTTCCTTATCATCATACGTCTTTCCCTCATGTAATTTCATGTGACACTAGAAATTGATGGCAGTTCATAACTTTCTTGTACTTAGACATTCTAGAGTGGTTTTAAGTGCTTAATAATCATCTACTCCAATTAACAGCCTTTGCTGATTTGATTATGAGATTCTTGGAATTTCACTCTCAAATCCAAGTGCTACATATTTCAGAAAGGAAGGATATGTTTTCCCGGTTTTAGCCTCTGCAAATCGCTCCCACCATGTGTGAATAAATTCTCTGCTTCCGAGAACTGATGGAAAATTCACAGCTCTCCCTAAGATGCATGCATGACTTGCTAAGGCAGCTGCATAATTAAAAGAAAACTAATCTTTTGAGGGACTGGACCTGTGATTAATAAACTTAGAGAGTTGGAGAGAAGGTGCCAATCTGCATTAGTAGAGGGAGTTTCCTCGTCTGGGAGTTCCCTATACCAATAAAATCACAGGTCCAGTCTCTATCCCCAATCCCCAAATCTATAGAGGAGTCCTTCTCAGAATGATAATCAGAAGTCACCACAGCTCGAAAGAAGCTTGTTGTTGAAAGGAGGAATGGCTCCAATTTGGCTTTCTCCATTCTCCCACAGAGATCCAAAACACTCCATTTGTTGAATTTTAATATGAGCCTTGAACCAGCACAGCAGCCACAATGAAACAGTTATTCCGATATATGTTTGCCAGTGGGCCATAGCTTTCTCCTCCTTCCACAGGCCCTCTGTCTCCTCACCCAGATCCATAGAAGGCTTATTTTTAGCAGTGACTAAAGGGCTCCATGCTCTAATTTATGTGCACATATAAAATCAATAATTACTTAGTCGACCTTTTCATTCGTCTAAATTTGGCCTGGCATAATGGAAGCTGCCCACACAGTTTCCATTGAAAATGATAAATATGTGATCTTAGTGCATCTGTATCCCCTCTCTAATGGGCAGATGAAATCAGAAGCCGCCCTGGCCCTAACCTCGGTCAGTCCTTGACTTGAGTTGTACTGTCTTTTATTGAAAGCATATTCCATTCTGACAAGTACACACCATTTTCCCAAAGGCTGCCCTGGCTTCACACTGTGATTCCTCTGATCTAGAAGACTGTTCCTATCTACCAGGAGAAAGAACCTATGCTATAAATGTGCTTGTCCAGTTTAGACATAACTAATGAGATATTCCTTAAAATCAGAGCAGGGTGGAAAGAAATCCGATTCCTGAAAGGGGGTAAGGAAGATAGGTGCTGAGGGAAGGGAAGAGGCTCTCATCTTCCTTGTGGCAAGCACATTTCAATGAACTCAAACAAGGTTCCTGGAAAGTGTCCATGTTTCTTACAATCTCAGAATCTCAGAGTTGTAGGGGACCTCGGAAGCCATCTAGCTCAATCCAAGAATCTACTTTACAATATCTTTAAGAAGTGAACCATGGGGAAGGTGAGCCAGGGGCATTAAAGGTCTTATACATGGCCACCTACAGCTTCTGGTGGCCATGACTACAATATGGCATTGGCTGATATGTCCAATTAGCTGAGGTACAGGCATGGATCAAGGACATCCTCTGAACAACCCCCTCTCTCATCTCGTGAAGCTTTAATATTTTTGCCCCAAACTGCTTTGAACCTGATTTTCTATCAAATGGCACCAGGCTGCTAATTACTATTTCTATATCTGGTCAGTGGAGAAAAGTGACTTGACTTTCTTCCACAGTGAACTGTACCAGACAGGAGTGTATAGCCTATTTATTCTGTTTTGTTTTCCTTATTCAATGGAAATTAGGATTTGCCTGCAAATCTGCCTGCTTGAATTAACCCCATTCCTTGGACAACACTGGGCCTCCTATATCTCTTACTATCCTGATGTTCTGGGTCAAGGTTGTCATGCATCATCAGGCAGGAGCAGTGTCAAAGGAGATAAGGAGGTAGAAGGAAGGGAGAAGGGTGTGTCCTTGGGCCTTGGAAAACACCTTGGGCTCTTCCAGAAAAATGAAAATGGACAAAGAACCACATTCAGACTATGTCTGGAGCGTCTAGACCACATCTGAGGCTATGGGAAAAGTAGGAGAGAATGGCCATTGTTAAAAACTAAACCAGTGAATGAGTTAAAGAATGAGTCCCCTCTCTGAATTCCTCCCAGCAGTTTGTATCTCTTTTAATGCATATCCAATTTCATATTTTGCTTCTTTTTATACTTTGCTTATCATCTTAACAGGATACAAGTAACATGAAGTCAAGTAATTGATATTACAGTTGTTGCATGGAGCACACTCAGATTTGCCCTCCTTAGTGGGTTATACAGAGCACGTGCAGATATTTAATTCTATGTCCAATCAACCACACAAAAGTTTGGGAGGAGCCTTTTTCTGGTCAAGTGCAAGGCCTGGCATTGTGTGTTGATGCACAGTTTCCTCACTGGCTGCTGTGCTAAAACTTAGCAGATGTACAAAAGGGGTCACCCACCTCTCCTACCTCTTCCTTTCAGGTCACAAGGGAAGCCTGACTGGTTTGAGTGGCCTACAGAGGGTGGAGTCATGATCACAAGACCCGCCCCCCCCCACACACACACATACACACACTTCTGTTATTTGTTCTTTTTCTGATCTTAAGTAAATGAGATGTAGAGATACATATTAAATATATACATATTAGATATATGATTTTATATATATATGTTATATATATATGTATATATATACATATATATATAACATATATATTAGCATATAAGGGTAACACACAGCTCCTGGCACTGGAAATCTCTCTTTATGGTCTTCACACTGCTCCTATTAGGTGTGGCTCTCTGCTTGGGAATTAAGTGTCTGTGCCTTTCTTGAGTTCATAGCTGTTACTTCTCTCCACCAAGAAGGGTCACACTCCCTGAAGTCACCTTTCCTCCTCACCCATCAGTCCTCATTGTTGTTCTCCACTCCTCATAGAGGCTTCCCCTGCTGTCAACCATTGTCACTCTGAAGACATCATCTCTACTGCTGCCATTCAGCTCCTCCCACCAATGGGACATCCAGTGGGACCTCTATCTCTTCCAAACTGACTAAGTCTTTGGGACACAACCACTTTGGGATATTCATTCACTTAATATCAGGATAGAACAAACATAAAAAATGTCCAAGGTGGCCATTGTTCTCATAGCTTCAAAGACTAGGTAGGGACCTGGTTCTCAGGAGACAGTTCGAACTAGTCCTGCCTTGCTTGCTACCAGATAGGAAGAGAGTAACAGATAGCACGTTGCCCACTGAGTTCTGGCTCAGCGGCCATTTAAAAGACTCTTTACTATTCAGTGCAAGTCACTGAGTATAGCTGGAAGCAGGATCCCTCCAAGCTTCCACATGGTAGACTAGAAACAAGTAGAGAATATGTGCACATAATCTGTATTAACCCATCTGGAAGGACAGATCTGAACTTGTTCCATCTTCCTATGACACTATCATAAGATTTTAGATTTAAAAATTGAAGCCCCACTTCAAAGCCATTAAAGGCAACTCCCTTGTCTTGCAGATGGGAAAACTCAGGCACAGAAATATGATCTGCCCAGTCACACAGCTAGCATCAGAAGCAGAATTTGAATCTAGATCCTCTTGGAGTTTACTTCCCAATCCATTCTGCAATAATGTCTGTGTCTTTTTTTTGTATCACCTTCCACACAGCATAGTGTATTGCATAGAATTGATGTTCAATCAATAACTGACTTCAACGTGGAGGAAGAGAAAAGCAAGAAAAGAGAGGGTCTCTTTGAAGAACAAACACCTTGGTTCAGTGATTTTTTGTTGTTCGGTCTTGTCAGTCCTGTCCGCCGACTCTTCTGACCTCATTTACATTTGTTTTGGTTTGGTTTTTTTATGGGGGAGGGGTTGTGTCTGGTTGTTTTGTTTTGGGTTTTGTTTTTGTTTTTTTTGGCCAAGACACTGAAGTGGGTTGCCATTTCCTTCTCCAACTCAGTGATACAATGGAACAATTAGGTGTCTCTGTACAGCAAAAATTGAAATGTGGAAGAATGCTTAAGATCCATTTTTCTAGCTGAGCAGACCTGGTTGTAAGGGCCTCACAAATTCTACCTACATTCTCTGTTTTTATTACCCTCTTTTAGAATAGCTAGATGTTTCTCATCTTGGAAAATCCGAAATGCTTAGAAGCAGAGTTAGCAAATAATGATATGGAAACAAAGCGGGGAAACCCTAGAGACAAAGCAGGGAAGAGGCCACACTGGGTTAAGAACACGGAAGAGGCCAAAGAGCACACTTCTCCCATAACCTCCATGGCATCTCTACCAGCTGCCCATGTGCCCTCATATAAAACAGCATTTGGCAAGGACCTTTTCTTCCCCCAAATTTCCACATTCCGCTTTGTATTAGAGTTATTTATCTGTATATCTTAGTCCCCTTGCCTCACTCACACCTACTCTCAGCCAATTAGGTTGTAAATTCCTTGAAATTAGAGGCTCTATTTCTTGACAATCTGGTATCCTTACATATAGTAAGAGTTTAGTTGAGTGTTTGTTCTCAGTTTCTGAATCTGATTGAGGAGTTGTAAGATCACAAATTCAGAGCTGTAAGAGACCTTAAAAGTCTCCTAGTTCAACCCCTCATTTTATAAATAAGGAAACGGAGGCACAGGTGAAGCAACTTGTCCAAAGTTAAATGGATAGTAGGTAGCCAAGGCAGGATAAGAAGACCAGTCCACTGCACCCAGATCCAGCCCTGTCCACTTAACCCATGCTTAATTACAAAGCACAAAGAAGCTTCTTTTGCATATGCCCAGAAATCTATGTTCTCCAAAGCAGAGGTGAAAATCAGAATGATTCAAGTGCTTAAGACCTTGTTCATGTTACTTTAAATCCCCAGCCAACATTTAGCCTCCTTGATAACATGGAGGGGGATCAGCCTACCTGTCAACTGAAAGACACACTACTGACTGTTCAGGGAGATAGCCTAGACAGGAAGGAGCCTGCCACAATGATTTCAGTCCACAGTGATGGCCTTAAACAGTACCATTACTCACTGCATCATTTTACCTTTTAGTCAGCCCCTTTGAAATCCAGCACGATTCCATATATGCTTTCCTGGCCAAATAAACTGCTGTTTGACTCTGGGTGTGATGCCGGGAGTTAAAAATCCAAAGACATTCTGAAAATATTAGTGAAGAATGAATACCTATAAAAGATGGAAGGAGAGGTATCCCAGTAACAAAGGGAATCCAGGGAAACACAAAGAAGAATTAATTACACCGGCAGAATTGTTTTGTAATGTGGTTCCATTTGAGCAAAAAAAAGGAACTATCATAGAAAGAGTTTTAAATATCTAAAAAATTTAAAGTTTCTATTGAAAATGTTCTACAATAAGAATGAGAATCAAAATATTGATTAAGAGTGGAACCACAGTAACAACAAGGAGAAGGGGAAATATTAACAATTCAGAACTAAATTTCAGTATCATTATAACTGAAAAAAGGTATCAATCTTCACCTTCAAGGGTAAATGAGATTCAGCTGGGGAATGGCTAAATAAATTGTGGCACATGAATAATAATACAGCGCTATATGAAATGATGAACATGATGACTCCAGAGAAGTATGAGAAGACATATGAACTGATGCAAAGTGCAGTTAGCAAAACCAAGAAAACAATCTACACAATGACTGCAACAATAAAAATGGAAGGAAAAAAAAAACCCAGTCACCACAAAACAATAGAGAGTGAACACTGCAATGCAGACTGTGTCACACATACCCCTACCCCACCCAACAAACTCCATTGGCTCCCCAATGGACCTCCAGGATCAAATATGAAATTCTCTGTTGAGCATTTGAAGCCCTTTATAACCTGCTCCCTTTCCCTTTCCAGTTTTCTTATACCTTACCCTTACTCATGTACTCTGAGATCCAGGAACAGTGGTCTCCTAGGTCTCCCCATGACACTCCATCTCCGAAGGTTCACAGACTGTCCCCATCCCTGAAAGGCTCTCTCTCCTCATCTCCACCTCCTGGTTTCCCTGGCTCTCTTCAGGTTCCAACTAAAATCCCACCTTCTAGTCTAGAAAGACTTCCCCAGACCCTCTTAATTCCACAGCCTTCCATTTTGTGGATTATTCCCAATTTTCTTGTATAACTTGTTTGTAAACAGTATTTTGCATGTTATTTCCCCCATTCCCCTCTGAGTTCCTCTAAAGCAAGAACTGTTTTTGGCCTTTCTTTATAATCTCAGTACTGGCACATAGCAGGCACTTAATAAATGTTTATTGATTGACTGACAAAGAATAAGCATGACCCCAAAAAAAGAAATATGAGAGGACTACTCCTTTCATTGTTTTGCAGAAATGGAAAATCCACAGGTGGGGAACATTGTTTGCATTTTCAGATTTTTTTCAATATATGGCTCAGTTTTGCTGATTTTCCCCCTTTTCCTCTTTTTTTCTTTAAAAAAGTCTTTATTATTTGGCACAATTTTCTGGGAGGAAGGAGATAGAGGAATACTAGTAGAAATTTGGGCTATGTAAAAGCAAAGGACATCAATAAAAATTATTTTATAAAAAAGGCAATCGGTGAAGACTAGATCAAATATGTTCAATTCTAGACATCTCCATTTTTGCCAGACAGAATCAGATCACAGGATCAGAGGTTTCAATCTGGGAAAGACTTCAGAGGTCATGTCTTCCCACCTCTTCATTTTAAAACAAAATAGAAATCTGAAGCCCTAATAGGAGGAGTGACTTGCCTAAAGTCACTCAGTAAAAAAGTAGCAGTCAGGATTTGAACCCAAATGCTGGAACTCCAAATTCAATGCCCTTTTCTCCACACTAGGCAGGCTATCAGACTTTTCACTAGTCTACATTCAGGTAGGCTAAGGGGCCAAAACATCACAGGATTTAGAGTTGGTTGTAATCTTGAGATGACCTTTTCCTGCTCTCCCAGATATAATCGAGTCCTGCTCTCTCATTCCACAGATAAGGAAACGGAGATCTCAAGTGGTTTGCCTGTAGTCATACAAGTAGTCAAATTCAAACCCAGGACTCTAATCCAGTGCTCTTTCTGATACATCTCTAAGAACAAGAAAGACTGTCTGGCTTAAGCAGTTGATTGATGAGGGAGCATTAAAAAAATTAAATATTTATAGCTTGGTTAAATGATGACTAGCAGGGGACATAATAAATATCTACTTAAATTTAAGGGTGCGAAAATCAAGAAGGTAAGGAATTGCTTAGCATGATTCAAGAGAACAAATAATTGGGAGTAATAGAGTCTTTGAAAAGATAGGAACACTTGGGCTAGCTATTGGAAAATACTTCCTGATGAGACGTTTCTGTTAGTTTGTGTATCGAATTTCCTAGGAGGATTGGTAAAAATCTATATCAATTGAGACTTAAATTAGACAGCTAAAAATCCTGCAAGGTCACAGACTCTTAGGGCTAAAAATTACCTGGAAATAGGCATCTTACCTATTTCTCTACCTTCAGGCAAAATTATAGCTAGCCCATACCAACCAGATGGGAATACATTCCATTTTTCGAAAACTTGCAAAGTCTTCGTGGCTTTCTGGGGGTAACCCATTTAATCACAGTTTTCAACAAGTTATACTCAATCTAAATTCTTCATGCTATATCTTAATCCATATTTTATTGGGTCAAGGGCCTTGATCATTCATTCCAACTCCTCATTTTAAAGATAGCAAACAAGAGCCACAAAAAAGCTGAGTGGCTTCCTCAAATCCCATAACTTGTTAGTAGCAGAGCCAAGACTAGAACCCATAGAACCTTACATTCAAAAGGACCTTTGAGGTCATCAAGGCCAACCTTCACCTGAAGCTTAAATCCAAGCTTAGTTCTCTTTTTTAGAAGCTACACTCCCTCTACCTAATTTTCTTAGGGCAAATCTATGTCCCAGATAAAGATAGACCCATGAGTAGATTGAGTAATTAACCATTTCTATGGAAGGATGTAATGGGATCCCATGAGTTCTGCCTGACCAAAATAACAACAATTATCAGTATGAATTTCTGACTCTTATTCTGCCATCTTGGCTCCACCCCCTGAATTTCTGACTCTTATCTGGACATATGTGTATTTTAACTGGCTGATGGAATTGAGGTAATTGGCAAGGGTAATATATTGGCTACATAACACATGAGAACCCAATTTAACCCATTACCACCCACTATTAATGTAACAAAGATCAAGGCCTTGAAGAAACTGACTAGTTAGAAAAAAACTAAATTTTGATGGAAAAATCAGGATTGGGAAATGTCTCCAGAGCATGTAGAACTACAGTGGCAGAGTCCTGAACAGTCAGGAAGAATCGCAAAGTCATGAAGGACTTTGGAGGGTGGATGCCAAGTAAAAGGCATGCCTACTCTCTGAAAGAGTATCAGGTCAGAATATCACATTAAGAGGTGATGTTTGATGCAATATGATACCAGTCCAATTTCTCCCACAGTATAATTGTCTGTGGTGATACAATATCAGATGAGAGGATTGTACCCTATGAGGTTGAATTCTCAGGGTAGTCACTGTGAAAATGTGAACTACAAAGAAACCATATAGTGAGTCCAACAATGCTTATCTCAAGATATCAAACGCTGACAAATATTCAATTAATTCATTCAATAAGCATATATTAATCACCTACTATTTGCAAGATGCTATGCTAGGTAAGGAATAAAAAAAATTAATGACAGTTCCTGTCTACCTCCACATATGTGCTCTCCAAAATCTGATAGATCAATTCTATTATGATTCTTTTTTCAGAGTTCAGTCCCCTAGTATCTTAAATCCTTTATCATAGGACTGTATCCTGTATCCATAAATAGTAAGAATTTCTCAATAATGTTTCTATAAGAATGAAGAATGCATTATTTTAAAATAATAGAGACCTTTTAAAAGAAAGAGTTCAAATGTCTTTTTTCCCCCAAAGCTAATAAAATAAAAAATGAAAGACTACAACATCCTGGGATACAATAAAACAAGAAACAAAATATTTTCACTGATCAAATGTGGTGCTTTGTGACCCAGAGCTGAAAAAGTTGGCCACAGTAAGTGGGCAAGGACCAGCCCGTCTCCTGCAACAAGCCCATGTCTTGTAGGGTTAGTTGACTTTGTGTCATCTCACCTGGAACCCAGATGGCTGGTAACTTTCCCACCATTTTCACAGTCAGCACCTTCCCTACAACCTAGGACCCGGAAAGGGCTAGGTCCCAAAACAATGTATCTTCCTACCTTCTTCCCTTTCACCTGTTTTTCCCAATAGCAGCTCATCACCACTTTAGATTTGAAAAATAGGTCTAGGTCAATAGGTTTTAGAAAAACAACCTTGAATATGCACAAAATTTATCATTATCCAAAATTAGCTTGGGTTAATGAATAGGAAAAATTCAAAATGCCATCTCAGTTAAAGTGTGTTTGTCTCAATAATGCTTACTATATCAGTCTTTTAGTGTTTTAGTTTCAAATTATGTATTGTGCTGAATCTCAAAGGACAATTTATTTTTGCAGATTTAGTCTCAATGTAAGTAAGGTTAAGAATCCATTGAGTCAATCAATCAGTCACCCAATCACTCCATCCTACTTCAAATAATTGACAAAGATGTTACAACCTGATAGCTTAACCAGGTAACATTATCTCTATTGGATCAGTCAAAAGTTTTAGACTGGATTTGAAAAATCCTTTACCAATTTAGAATGCCTTGAAAGTCATTGGATGGAATGGAGTGACCTTCAATATAGAATGTAAATAGACTGGTTAAGAAGATTTGGTCATGCCAATTGAATTGTCATTGGGAAACCATGTGCCAGAAGTTCCAGACAAGTACCTAAGATGGAAGCATTTGTTTAGGGGACAGTGAAGAATCTGGAGACCCCACCCTTGCATTGAAACGGCAGACTGAGTTCCCACATTGATATGACCTTCCTAATCTGAATTCAGGTAAGAATCTTCTTTAAATGGAGATCCCAAAAGTATTCTAGCCTTGAGTTCTACTTGTCAATATATTCTTCCACATTATCAACCATTTCAAACTCTAAATAATCAAAGCAGTGAATATAATCTACTGGCCATGTAACCAGATTTTTATTTTAAATATTTCTGAAAAGTCAGGTTTGTCAGGATCGAAGAAAATTCTTAAAAAGGAAATGGGTGATCCTGATCACATGTAAATTGATGACCCAATAGAAACTTTGGAAAGTACCTGTAAAAAATCTAATAGTGAGGCTAAAAAATTAATTTGGGCTTTTCCTAAAGTAAAGCAGATTTTCATTCCTACAACTACCTGTGTAGTGAGGCTGCCGCTGCATGTAGCCATGGAGGTGTCGTTGTGTGCCGCTCAGGGAGGAAGAATAGATAACTTTAGCCTCTTCTCCCCCGACCCTTCTACAAAGGAGACTTTAACCTGCCAGGAGGCCAAGTAGGAGTGCAGAGACTTGGCTGCTCTCCTCTCCTCAGAGAGATGGGATACTGAGCTAGAATCATACCTATCTACTCCCTTAAATATTGTTAGTCTAGGGGATGTGGTTTTCAGGTTCAAGTTAAATTTTTTTTTATCACTGTTCATTAATGGGGAAAGAAGAAGCCAAACTTTATGTCCAAGACTTGATCTCCTTCCCACCAAATAACTGTTCCACAATGAACACACATAGTAGATAGCAAAGAAATCCATTTGTTCAAGTCCAAGACAGCAAAACAAAAGTCAGAGAAAGCATACAGAAGGAAAATACATACCAGACAATAGAGGGTGAAGGAGCTATCCCTTTGGAAGGAAGGTAACACAGATCAGCTGAGAGACAGTACCAGCTCTTACCAAGGGGAAACTCCCCAACAATCCCAAAGGATAGCAAGCTGGGAATAAGGCCGTGATGAAGACTGCTAGCCCCTCTCATGTCAGTTGCTTCCCAGAGTCTTATTTTCCCCTCAGCAACCAGAAGCGGGGTGGCCTCGTCCTTCTCTCTCAAAGTTGGACGCCAGAAGTACCTAAAGCAACTGGAGAACCTTAAAAGACCCGAGAGACTCAAAGAGACTGAAGAGAATGTAGCCCTTTGCTTTTCCCACTCTCAGCAACTCCATCCTACCCTTCATGCAGTTCCAGGGCATTGTTCTCCACCAATAAGGAGGGCATCCCAAAACAATGTGCTTTGGGACTTGAGTTACACCCATAATCGTGAATAGCTCCAAAAGCGTGTATCAGCAGTGACTGAAATTCAGAAAGTAAGAGTACCTAGAATCTCAATTAGGAGAATAAGAATCTTACCCTTATATGAGAATCTAGACTCTGTAGGTACCCAATCCTCCTCGTTCCTCCTTCCTTCACCTCAAATTTGGTCATTCTTAATGTGCCTTATATATTGCCCCCTTGGGGATGCGCAAAGAAGAGGATATCCCTCCTCCCTTTTCCCACTCCAGAGAAGACACAAATATCCTCTCAGCCATGATTACCATTCCAATTAGCTGCTGAGCTAGACCTTCACTAGGATGCTAAAGGGGCAATGCCTATCCCTTGATCCTCTTTTTCCTTCCAGCCCTGAAATGTAAAGATGACTCACTGAGCCAGGAAAGGGAAAGAGGAGAGGAAATGCCCATCCCCCTACTTGGCCACAAGTTGTGAATTCACAGCAAGTCTGTGTCTGAAATGGAGCTGACTCTTGTTTGCATTTCATTTCCTTTGGTACAGAGACTTATGGGGTCTGGAAAAGCAGCTGCTATCTTTCCTTTCCTGGTCACTAGAGCAGTGGGATATTGACTAGCAGAGTTTATGTGGCAGAAACGTTAGCAGAGGAAGATGGATTGGGATGAGACAGAAACAGAGACAGAGACAGAAAGACAGAGAGAGAGAAAGAGGAGGAGAAAGAGAAGGAGAAGGAGAAGGAGAAGGAGGAAGAGGAATAGGAGCAGGGGCAGAGGGAGGAGGGAGAGGCAGAGACCAAGAACACAGGGACAGAAAGAACCCAGTTGGCACTGATAGGCTGTCCTCAGAGGAGGAGAAATATAAAATAACTAATGAGTAACCTATTGCAAATATCCTAATGAAACTTAAATACTAGCCTCTGTACTGATTGTAGTCATTCTATTGAATCATTTTGTTGGTTAACATTTCCCTTTCTATTCTATATATTCTAAAACTGCCTGTTTCTTACCTGATTCATCTTTGTACTCAGGCTCCTTTTATCTTTCTCTCCCTCTTAGATGCATCTGGTGACTCCAAGAATAGAAAACCCAGTTTGGAGTCAGGAAGAACTGAGTTCAAATTACACCTAAGATATTTATTAGCTGTGTGACCCTGGACAAGTCACTTAACTTCTATTTGCTTCAGTTTCCTCAACTGTAAAATGGCGGATAATAGTAAGACCTACCTCCCAAGGTTACTGTGAAGATCAAATAAGATAATATTTGTAAAAAGCACTTAGCGTGGTGTCTGATACATTGTAGGCATTCCATAAAAGCTTATACTCATTCTCTCCACCACCTTGCTGAGGAGGATTCCCTACATAAAAGTCAAATTAAGAACTGTTCCTCAGGAAGGAGTGGAATGAAACACCAGAAACCTAGTTCCACCATTGGAGAGACAAACAAACTCAGAGCAATGAACCCAGGACAAACTGTGAGGTGGTGTAAAGGACCATCACCAAGACTGTTCAAAGTCCAGACGCCATGGCCTCCACCATGTGGCACCTAATCAGAGGCTGTGTGTAGCACCAATACAATATTTACAGGGCCCACGATTACAATAAAGACTGTGACTATAAGTATCACATGGTGTTTGATTGGAAAATATACCAAACTCTCCAGATAGAGGACAAAACTGAAGCATTTATTTAAACACCAGAAAACCCAATCCCAAAACCAGCAAGCCGATTCCATCATAGTACCAAAGATATTCAGAAGCCATAATAACGCTGAGAGCCACAGCATCGTTCAGACTTCCCACAAACCAATACAAGATCAATATTTACTCAGGATCCTATCTGACTCCTGGCCTGAGGTCCTCCTCTCTCCCCCACCATCTGGGTAGCTCTGACTACCAGCTTCCTGTGGGCTCTGCTTCCCTTCAGCAAACTCCTCCCACCACAGGCTCCATGTGACTGTATTCAGCCTATCAGGGGGCAGAGTTTATCTTCACAGAAGGGAAGCTTCCTGTGGGCTCTGCTTCCCTTCAGCAATTCCCTCCATCACAGGCTCCATGTGACCACAATCAGCCTATCAGGGGGCAGAGTTTACTTTCAAAGCAGGGGAAGTCTTCAAACTCCCCCCTAGGTCTATTAAGGGACAGAGAAGATCTTCAAATTCCCATTCTCATTACACTGTGCTAGATGGATTCTAGATCCATGATTGGACCATTCTATATCCAAGGCATCTGGAAAGTTGCCTTCCTAACCTTTGACCATCTAATTCCAAATGAGAAAGAATCTTTCTTAAATGCTGTCTCAAAGCTATCTCTCCCTTGAGTTTCAGATCTTGCCACACTCTGCCCCTTACCTAAAAATCTCTGGTCTCTGGTCTCCTGGACATTCTTGCTTTCTCATATTATTCCCTACATTTTCTATTCTGCCTAGTCTGTTGAAAGCTTTGCTATAGCAGGTGGGTTTTTTTAAATAATTTTTTATAAATGCATAATATGTGTATTATAAATTTTTTATAAATTTATTTTATACATGCTGAGAGATTGACAAATTCAGATTTCAAAAAGTTGATTTTATGGCTTAATATGAAAGCATAGCCCAAGGGCAAGTATCTGAGTACATGTACATATGAACTTACTCTTTAAATGTGTGTGTACTCCCTTTATTAAGGTGCATATTGCAGTCATTAATTTGAATCAGAAAAAAATATATATGTTTTTAAGGCTGGAGTGAAACTGGAGGAATTGAGAAAAATCAATCCTCTGACTATGATTGCTCAGGAATTACTTTGTGAATTAGGAACTTTCATCTAACTCTTCTTGCACCTAGTCAAGAGAGTGAAAATTCGATCCCCAGGTCATCCTGACACTGGGGCCGATGCTCTTACTCGCTGAGCCACCTGGCCACCTCTAAGCAATTGGGGTTAAGTAACTTGCTCAAGGTTACACGGCCAGGTGTTTCTGGGTGGGTGCTAAGTGTCTGAGCCCGGATTCGATCCCCAGGTCATCCCGACACTGGAGCCAGTGCTCTTACACGCTGTGCTACCTGGCTGCCCCTCATCTGACTCTTCTTACACCTAGTCAAGAGAGTGAAAAGCCTACAGAAATCTGGTGAGTTAATCCATCACTATATGTTTGTCTATGTTAGGTTTTGGGGGGTTTTTCCCCCACAAAGGGAGTAAAAGAAAAAAATTTAAACCTGACTTAATGCATTACTAACTCTTTCTGTGTGTATGTATATATACATATATTTATATGTTTTACATATGCATTTTTAGTTTTACTAATTAGAATTATTTATAGATGCAATTAAGTAAAAGAAGAACTTTATAGATTGTAAATTCTAACAAAATGGCAATTGGTTTTGATGTGATTCTAATTAGAGCAATTCTATCATTGCAGTGATAAAATTATCACAGTGGAATGAGGAAGATAGTTCTTTGCAGAAGTGGTGAGTAATTTAATAATATTTTTGTGGTAGATTTTTTAAAATGCATTCACTATAGACTGGAATACTGGAAAACATGTTAGCATATCACAGATTCCAGGGGCATTTAGGTGTGGCAGTGAATAGAGCACCAAGTCAGGAGGACCTGAGTTCAAATTCAGCCTCAGACACTTGACACACTTACTAGCTGTGTGACCTTGGGCAAGTCACTTAACCCCAATTGCCTTACCTTCCCACCTCAAAAAAAAAAAAAAGGATATCACAAATTCAGAATGCAATGGAATTTATTTACAGAATATATTTGATATCCTTTGGTCACCCCTAGACCTGGGAGGTAACAAAGGAATGGCACCAATTTTCTAGATTCATCCATCATCATATTGGGGTTGGACCATTCAGTTGTGAGCACTAGAAACTAGAGAGGGAACTCATTTGGGAGATGAGATTTCAAGTAATTTCAGTGCCAATTTTTCATCTTTAAAACTCATCTTCCCTCCTTACCTTATTTTCCCTAGCCCATAGAACTTCAGAATGTAGCTTATATCTAGATCTCCACAAATGTGGGTAAAAAAGCCCTAGTATACATAGGCACTGAAGGTAATTGCATATTAGTTATAGAACAGTCTTTATTTTACCACAATGAAAATTTTAAATAGCATAAAGGATTCACAGCAGCCCATTAAAAATCCTCATAATTATTCTCCTTGAGTTAATTCCACCTTGCTCCCAGAAATCTGTTCACTGCTCCTCCTACCCCATGATTTGGGATCCTCTCAGAAGCTAAACAAATTTGAGATTTCTAGAAAAGGCAAACTCCAATGAGGCAAATTCTAAAAAGAATCATTTATATGTCAAGATCTTCTATAGGCTGCCAGCATTATGATGTCATGCTAAAAGTCTGGAGTCATCTCTCCACCTCAAGGAAATGGGCTTGTGGCCTCCAGAGAGGCAACTAACCTGCACCAAATGAACAGCTCAAAACAATAGAAGAAGACAAAGCCCAGGTCATTGCTCCTCTTTTTCCTTTACTCTTCCTTCATCTCAGGGACTATAATGAATGATCATCCTCTCTCTGAGAGGCTGGAGGTATGAATGTGCCAATTAATACCAAAAGCCAGGAAACTTGCTCAGTCTTCTCAAGGATTTCTTAATGGGAATACTCACATACTTCATAGAGAAATGTAAACAAACCCTCACCTCCTTGTAACCTCCTCAATTTGTTCAGGTATCTCGGATCAACCTTCTTTATTGAAAAGCAGAGTCTTAATAATTATATAGTAAGCAGTGGTTTGTAATCAGAAACTTTTTTTATAAAGGAATTTGACCCCATGAGGCAGTTGGATCTGCTTCAGCTAAATGAATTGAAAGGTTTGAGCCACTGAAAGATGCTTTGACTGGCATGGCCCCCACTCCTCAGGACATACATATGCTAAGGTTAATAAAGCTGGAGATGAGATAACCTCCCCTACCTCTCCAGTGTCTTGGTTGTGTGGCCCAGTTAGAATTAAAGTTCCTAGACTCCAGCCCACATTCCTTACTCCATATTAAGCAATCCAGAAAATACCTTCATTTCACTATCTTCTTCCATGGATGTCAGGGTAGTCTCCTATTAGTACTACATTGGTTCTTTGCCTAAAACTCTACTTAAGTTTGAGACCAGAGGAGTTTTGGGCCTTCAACTAGAGTATGAATACCATTCACACTTCCAAAGCCACCCTATTATGTGCTTCCTGAGAATTAAGAGCAACGGCGATCACTCAATGAGACTGTTACCCACTGATATCTTTCCTCCTCTTCCATTTGTGAGTAGCAAGAATTTCCTTAACTTCTGTCTCTTTGTGGTCCTGTCACTCTTCATTGGAACCACACTTTCACCTTTGTACTGCAGGGAATGGAGGGACAATGCATAACTTGGAGGGTTGGTATTCCATGTTATATAAGTTGGGTTTGGGGAATGCTTTGGCTCACTTCCTCAGTAGACCTCACCAAAGTGGCTATCTCAAATGTTTACATCATGAATTATCCTATGTTCTGTTATCTCCAGGAGTTCCTGGGACTGGGAAATGATGAGAGCTAACAAATTCTACTAGCTAGGTTTGATTGGTTAGCTTGGTACTCTTGATAAAATATCTCTTACCCTCATATCCTTCACAAACACTGGGACTTGTGGCCCAATCCTATCTTCCTGTTTAGTCCTGGATCCTCACATGGCCTCCCAACTCAGAACAAACTTTTTTTTTCTCATTCTGAAATTGTAAGTCTTTATAGCTCCACTCTAAATCCCCACTCATTAGCTAAGCTGAGCCCACAGGAAAATACCCTAGGATCCACTGTTATTGGCTACCTTTCCTTTTTTTCTCATTTTGGGGCATCTGGAATAATTATGCCTTTCTTTGGTACTATAATCTCTTTCAGTCCTTCATCTGGTAACTCAAAGGCAAATGACACTATTTGGGGCATCATTCTACCTCAATTTAAAGGTTAAAAAAAGTTGTCATCCCATAAGCATATTAATTCATATCTATAATCAGAGGTTTCTTCACACAAGAATGATGAGTCATTGGCCCATATATAGTTACCCCATCACCATCACCTCTAGAAGTAAACCACACACACATACACACACACACACACACACACACACACGAATGTATGAACCTACTGTAATTGCAATATGTGGTCTCCCCTCTTCTTCAATAATTGGACAGTCATTTCATGTACATATACACACGTACATCATATCATACAACACCACATCACACCATACCATAGAATCAAAGGGCAGGAGTAAAAGAATAGGTGTAGATGTCATTCAAAACCTTGTATCCCCCATTCAGGTAAGAACTTCTATCTTGGCTGACAGGGGAGAATGCCACCCACCAAATCAGTCATTTCTAAGTATGAGTGCCAACATTTCCATCTCTCCCTATGTTGTTAGTCTACAGTATCAGGGACTAGAAAACAGTACTTGTACAATCTGCAAATTAAAATGATTTTTCAGCAGTCGTAAACTTCAAGCTGAACAGGCGATTCAAAAATCTGTGGTAAAAGAGGCCATAACTGTTTTATCTCTTTCCATAAAACTCTAATGCATTGGAGGAAAAATAAAGAAACCACAGGTATAAACATGGCTATTGTAAGTTCCTCACACAATCCCTGTGATATAGATACAACAAAGTCAACCCAATGAACAGGGACAAAGATAAAATTCCAAACAGAACTCATGAGGGGAACCAAGATGATCTTTTGTTTAAAAAAATGGATTTTTTAATGGGATTTATTAGCAAGAACATCCCTGGGAATTGCAGTGACATACATATTAAAGTTTTTCAAAGGCAAATTATACTATGTTGGGCATTATTCTACCTCAATTTAAAGGTAAAAAGCAAAAAACCAAAGGTCATCAGCCCACGAGTATATTAATTTATATCTAGAGTAGGGTTTTCTCCACACATGAAGAAGTCCAAGGGGGGAAAATATAGCTCCCCCAAGAAATTTTAGGCAATAATCTTACATAATTTACAGCATAAAAGGACATTTCCACGTCCAGAAATTGTGGTTCATCAGCATTGTAAAAATGAAGTCACTCAACTCATCAGATGCTAAAAATCACATCAGCACCTGCAGCCAGTGGGCAGCTTTTCATACCTTCTTTCTTGCTGAAGTCACACTCTCAACAGACAATAGGAATAGGCATTATACCAGACAGAAAAATGCAGGAGCTTTCAAGGGAGATGGATAAAACAGGAAGGAGACACTCCACTCCATCAAATGGTAAGAAGGATCCCACTGTTCATTTGGCAAGCAGTAAACATCAGCCAAGTTCTAGCTCCTAGTGTAAGGCCATTGGAAGGTACTGAACAATTGCATTAGCTTGTCCTTTTTAAAAGGAGAAAACAGTCTGCTTTCCTATTTCATGATAATTGGGTGAAGGAATGTGGGCGGGAGCACCATTCATTTTAGAGTCTGATGAATTATTTACCAATTAAGGGTAAGCATGGAGGATGACTGGGCGGGCTACATTACTTTGATATGAATGTTCCTTTTATTATATTATTTATACACATGGAATTGTTGCTTTTAATAACTAAGAGGTTAATCACTTGAATGGGGTGCTTTGCATCCTTTACAATCACAGACTCGGGCAAATTGGCTAATTTTATGTGAGGAAAATAACCTGGCAATTTTTCTCGTACTTATCTGGGCGGTGCAGTTCGAAAACATTTTACAGGGTGTAAAATGAATAAATTGACTGGTTTGCTGGGGTGGCAAATCTACTTAGCTCTTCCAATGATCAAGGGTAGGGTTCAAAGAAAGCCCTAGAGCCCTACTGATACTGGAATTCCAAGTGGATCCAGATGTTGCTCATTTCTTGCCTGTCAGGTGGTAGCGTAGGTTGCTAAGGAGAAACACAGAGCCCCACCAGGAGCTGCCTCCCTAAGAAAGTGCAGCAGAGGATGTCATAGACTTGAGAGTATTTGGCTCTGCTGGAGAGTCCCGTCTGATTCTACCTTCTCTACAGTGGGCTGTTGATACCCTCCACTAAGAAGTCCAACAGGCGTACCTTAGTTGTTAAGGTTCCACTGATGGCACTCAGACTCTGATAGGGGCTATCAAGCTGGACAAGCTTTGGATCCAGACCTGATATGAGGCTGTGTGTCTGTTATCCAAGAATCAGATTGGTTGAGTAAGAAGAGGCTTATCCCAAAAAGGTCACCACTGGATTATAAATTTCTTGTTCATGGCAACATATCTGAAGTCTTGTGTCCATCCTCTCTTCTCCATTTATACCATAACCAGACTAGTCCAGTTTCTCATCACCTCTCACCTAAAATATTGCTATAGCCTCTTAATTCGTCCCTCTGCATCCACTCTCTCCCTTCCCTAAAACATCATCCTCCTAAATTGCTGTCCTTAAAGCACGAGTCTGACCATGTCACCCCCCCTCTTCAAGAAGATTTAGGAACTCCCTATTGTTTCTAGAATTATGCAAATTTCTCTACATATCATTTAAAGCCTTTCAAAAGCTGGTTACAGTTTATCTTCCCATGCCAATTAGACATTATTCCAACTCATGTACTTAAAACTCTAATCCAAGGGTTCTTACCCTGAGGTCCAGAGATTCCCTAGGGGGTCTTGGATAGATTTCAGGGAATCGATCAACTTGAATGGTTAAAAACACATCATTATTTTCACTGGCCTCTAACTGAAATTTAGAATTTCCTTTAGTTATGAATATAGATTTCTTCCCCCCCCCAAAAAAAAATCATTATTCTGAGAAAGTGTCAATAGATGTCACCAAAGGGCCTCAAGATATGAAAAAAGATTAAGGACCTCTCCCTATTCTAACTGAACTGGCCTATTTGTTGTTCACCATAAATGACATTTCATCTTCTCTCATAGGTTGCTTGTCCCTCATACCTGAAATGTTATTTCTTCCCTTCCCTTCTTAGAAACTCTAGTTACCTTCATGATTTAAAGTTCCACCTCTTTCAAGAGGCCTTTTCTGATTCTTACCATTGCCTTCTGCCTCAAAAATTATGCTATTTATTTTCGTTGTATCTTGTTTTTTACTTACCTTGTACACGTTGTGTCTGATGGTCGGATCATTCACAGGTGGGTACCTTGATTCCAACATAGTGATGCCATTTTGATCCTCTTCAAGAAAGAAAGGCAACAACCAACATGTATCTGCCGTAAAACCTAAGTTCCTGGAGCACAAAGACCTGTCTTTGGATCCTCAATGCCTAGCTTAGTTCCTGCACATGGTAGATTCTTAATAAATGTTTGTTAACTTAAAAATCGATTGGAAACATTGTAATCTCTAAAAGGGAGCTCCATATTCATGAAATCACAGGTGGTGCAAAGTATCAAACTATTGTTAACATGCCACAAAAAAAAAAAGTTAAAGAAGAAGAAAAAGAATTAAGGGACAGGAAATGTCAGGGTGCATTTAAGAAAGGGAGAATCCAGTAATGGAGACTGGAATGTCATGAGGGCATTGTAGCAAAAGGGACCATTCGGTATTTCATAACTATAGGTTACTGGGCACTGGTTTGACAGTCTCATCCAGAAGACGGTTGCAGTTGCCACTATTGATTAAGGGAGTGTATACTAACAAAAGGTGAAACTTTTAGATTTAATGAAGCTAGGGAGCTGTCTATGAACCAAAAAAAAAGCCGCTATCGAACTGATTATAGTAGACAAACCCAGTCTGATTAATTCCATGGAGTATTGACTCTACAATGAAGCTTGTTGCACTTTACATGAGTCAAGTCATTCAGAATTGGAGGAATTTGACAAATTCCAATCCACCAGTAAATAGAAGGAAATATTCAGATGGTCAACAAACATTTATTGAACCAGTATCCTAAATCCCTGCCTGTTAGTGATTTATGTACTTGAAATAGAGTCACTCTTTTGGGCCACAAACTCTCAGATTGTAGTCTAAACCAGCACTTCTAACTGTGGGTTGTGACCCAGAGTCATGTAACTGAATGTTGGGGTTGTGAAAAATTTGGCAATAGTAAAAGGTTTCTGAATGCACAACAACCAAAAATTAATTCAAAATAAAATGCATAATGAACCAAAGGTGTTTCTGGAATGGCTTGCCTGTGTTGCATCACACAACTTCCCTGCAGCCTTGGTGCTGAACACATATGTGCACTTTGCACTGTGCATGCCGTCACGCCATGCAATGCCAACAAACACTGCCAGAAACACCTCGGCTCAGACTGGAGACTAGTGTATGTTATGAATTGCAGTGTTTTTACTGTACATACAAAATCATTAAATGAATTTTGGCTTGGGATTAGGAAAGAATTTCCAACAATTTCTGAAATTGCCTTAAACATGCTTCTGCCATTTTATATTACATAGTTATGTGAAGCAGTGCTCTGTAATGGCTATGGGAATTTGAAGATCTTCCCTGCCCCTTGGCCCCTTGATAGGCTTAAGTGAATCTGAGAACATTCCCTGATGTGAAAATATACTCTGCCCCCTAATAGCCTGAATGTGGTCACATGGATCCTGTGGTGGGAGGCTTGTTTTTCAGGAATGCCCACACCCTGTTACTTTGTGATTGGGCAGTAGGTCAAGAGGGTTGTGACATTCTCTGACCAAGGAAAAGGCTATGTATACCTTGATGTGAGGTTTTAATTTGAGGCTCACTTTAGGAAGAGTTGAGTAATTTGGCCACATGAGACTCTGGGCAGCCATTGAGCCCCCGGCTTTGAAAACCCAGATGCTGGTGCTTCCCTCTTTGGTGACTAACTAGGTATGGATGTAATGGTCAGACAGCTGGAAGCCCTGTGGGCTGAATTGTGTTATTTTCTGTTGTAACTTCTGTTTGTATTCTCTAAAGTTCAGGGTGCTGACTTTTTCTCCTGAACTAGGTAAATGATATATGTTTGATTGATTAAAGTAAGATTGTTAACTCATTTTGAGTTGCTTTCCTTTAGAAAAGCAGATCAAAGAACCTGTGCTAGCAGCCATCCTGGGTATGCTAGGGTGCTTGCTGCTACACACTCTCAGCATTGACAATTATAAAACCAAAATATTGATCAACTCCAAAAAGAAGTTGAAGATGCTCTGTGTCCTGTAGTATCAAATATTCCACCAAGATTTAATTTTTATGTAAAATAAACAAGCATATCCATCTCATTAGTATGCAAATTTGCCTTCATCTTTAATAAATGGTAAAATTTTATGTATACTAGGGATGGCCAGGTAGCACAGCAAGTAAGAGCACTGGCTCCAGTGCTGAGAAGACCTGGAGATCGAATCCCGGGCTCAGACACTTAGCATCCACCCAGAAACACCTGGCCATGTAACCTTGAGCAAGTTACTTAACCCCAATTGCTTAGGGGCGGCCAGGTGGCTCAGCGAGTAAGAGTACCGGCTCCGGTGTTGGGACGACCTGGAGATCGAATCCCGGGGCTCGGACACTCAGCACCACACCCAGAAATAACTGGCCATGTAGCCTTGAGCAAGTTATTTAACCCTGATTGCTTTAAAAAAAAATTATGTATACCAAAGAATTGTTTTAAAATAAATTTCTATATGATTTATTATCAGTAAATGTTTGATTTGTATACTTATTTTATATACCTATGTACTTGGGGTCGCATAAAAATTTCTCAGGCAAAAAGAGGTGGCAGGTGAAAAAAAGTTTAAGTCCTACTCTAGACTAGAAGTGTCAAAAAGCCAATTGGCAGGATGCATGTGGCCAGGAATACTCCCAGTGAGTCCAGAGCCAGATTAAAAATGTAATTGGGAAATGTTAAAATAAATAAAAATACGATAAAACATAGATAACATTACTTTTTAAAACTAAGTCAATAGATAGGCCTGTGTGAAATCCACGGATTTCTCTTTGATTTAACTCTACTACTCTAGATATTACTTGAGTACTTTATACTTCCAGGGACAGTTGGAAGGATCTGGATCTCTCCGTGTCTGTGTTCCCTATCTTGCAGTATGATTCTATACTGAGAAAAATTATTATTAATAACCAACGATGCGGGGAGATCCAGAGTTCCTCCTGTTTTTCCTAAATCCTGATTTTAAAAGTCCAGTCTCTTGAAGAACATTGCTGACAATGAGATTGGACTTTCTTCTTCAGATAACCAGGTGGGCAGATATTGTGTGGTACTTGGGTTTGGGTGGGCATAAATTCTTTGAATAGATTACCCAAGGTGGGGATAACTTAAGAAGTAAATAATGTAATCAAAGTTCAGGTCTCAGTGCCTCACTGTAATAGTCATTCTCTCATTAATTGTTAACCAATCAGAGTTGTTTGCCACCCTGAGGAACATGCCTCTTGCAAAAGGACATATAAGCCCTGAGAGTGTTGCCATGATTGTTTTTGGCCTAAAAGAGACAACCAGATGACCATCCTTTATTAAAATGTAGGCATTATTAACAAAATAATTAAATTACCCAGAATCTTGAACCTTTAGATGGCACAATACAAAACTTCAGGTGTGTATCAGGATGTATCAGTATCAGGATGTAGTTTCAAATTCTAACTTTGTTGCTTTGTAATCTTTATGGGCTTTGATCTCAATTTCTTCATCTGTAAAATGGGGAGATTGGATTAGTTCATAGTTAAAGCCTCTTCCAGCTCTAATCCACTCAGAGCTTACAGTTTTGGGTAACAGATAACATAGGAATACAACATCTTCCTCTTAATTAGGTGTGTTGCTATTGTTGACTCTTTAAACTATGGGAGGTTTGGACTTGGGTCTGCAGAGAGGATGGGAGAAACAAGGCTAGGCTAGGAGGAAAGCAATGGAAAAGGAAATGTAGATTAATTAGAGGAATAAGGGATAGGAAGATGAAGCTGAGGCTACTGTGGGAAGACAGACTGAAATGAATAGAATCTCTTAGTCTGAAGAATAAATGATACCATTGTAAAGAAAAACAATTTTAGAAGACTCAAGAATTCTGATCCTTTCATGGGGGGAGAGGTAACAATATGCAAACCACTATTATAAACAAGCTATTTACAGTATAAAAAGGAAATAATTGACCAAGGGAAGGCACCAGAATTAAGACGGATTAGGAGAGGCTTCCCAGAATAGAAGATGGGATTTTAACTGGGACTTTATTGACTAGGAGGTTTTTTTAAAAAAATTTATTCATTCATTTATTTATCTACTTATCTGTTTTTTTTAATTTATTTATTTTTAGTTTTCAGCACTCATTTCCACAAGATTTTGAGCTTCAAATTTTCTCCCCATATCTCCTCTACCCCCTACCCCAAGATGGCAAGCATACTAAATACTCCTTCCCCCAATTTGTTCTCTCTTATATTCCCCCCATGAGCCTCCCTTACTTTCTTGTAGGGCAAGATGGATTTCTTTTTTTTTTTAAGCAATTGGGGTTAAGTAACTTGTTCAAGGTTACACGGCCAGGTGTTTCTGGGTGGGTGCTAAGTGTCTGAGCCCAGATTCGATCCCCAGGTCATCCCAATACTGGAGCCGGTGCTCTTACTCGCTGTGCTACCTGGCCGCCTCAAGATGGATTTCTATATCTCATTGCCTGTATATCTTGTTTCCTGGTTGCATGTAACAACAATTTTTTTTAACATTTTTTTTTAACTTTAAGTTCCAGATTCTCTCCCTTCTTCCCTCCTCACCCACCCCCACAGGGAAGACAAGCAAGTCAATATTGGTTGTACATGTGTAGCTATGCAAAACATTTCCATAGTTGACTGGGAGTTTTTTGAGAAAGGGGAATGACAGGGCTGGACTTGTACTTTCAGAATAATCTCTTCAACTGCTGAATGAAATGATTGGAAAATCATTTCAACTGATAAATGGAGGATGGATTAGAGTGAGGGAAGATTTGAGGCAGGTAAACCACTCAGTAGGTGATTTTTGATGGTCCAAGCTTAGGGAGATGAGAGAATACACCAAGGT
Organism: Petaurus breviceps papuanus; assembly: GCF_028583685.1. NCBI lineage: Eukaryota > Metazoa > Chordata > Mammalia > Diprotodontia > Petauridae > Petaurus > Petaurus breviceps. The sequence goes on along the minus strand of NW_027186304.1, from coordinate 39,343,313 downwards.
CATGGTGATGTTAGAGGAAGGGGCTTATTGGATATGTTGCAAAGGTGAAATTGACAGGAGTTGGCAACAAATTGGATGGGGGGAAGGTTTTAAGAGATAGGAGTGAAAAATCACACCTAGATAAGGAGGGGGTGGACTGAGAAGATAGCAGAATCTTCAACAGTAATAGAGAAGTTTGAAGTGGAGAAGATTTTGGGGGAAAGATAATGAGTTCAGTTTTGGATGTGTTGAGTTTAAGATGTCTACAAGACATTCAGTTTGAAATGTCTAATAAGCATTTGCTGAGTAGTATGCTTCATCATTAGTCCTTTGGGATTGTTTTAGATCATTGTATTGCTGAGAATAGCTAAATCATTCACAGTTCTTCCTTATACAATAGTGCTATTACTACGTACAATGTTTTTCTGGTTCTGCTCACTTCACTTTGCATCAGTTCATGTAAATCTATCTACCTCCAGAGAAAGAACTGATATTGTTTGAATATGTACTGAAGCAAGCTATTTTTCACTTTCTTTACTTCATTCTTTTTCTTTTATTCAAGTTTTCTTGCATAAAATGACTAATACAGAAATGTTTTACGTGATTGCACATGTATAACCTATATCTAATTGTTTACCATCTCAGGGAGAGGGGAGGGCCCCACACTCTGTCCACTATGCTACTCTTCTCTCCAGAGACTGAAACAGGGAGACAGAATATAAAGAGTCACATGGAAAGGCCCCAGTGGCCCTTAGTTTACAGTGTTGAAACAGATGATAATGTATGTTCTTTAATGCTATTTCCATTGATAAAACCACTTCCATTTCTGACATGGAACCATTTGACAGTGCCAAGGAAGTTGGTGGGTCATCAGTCAGAGGGAGGGAGGGATAGAATTTGAAACTAAAAACTTTTTTTTAAATGTTAAAAATTGTTTAAAAATTAGTGGGAAATAAAATATATATTAAGACAAAAGTAAAAACAGCTTCAACAATAAAAAAATAAGCAGTTGGTGATATGAAACTAGAGGTCAGCAGAGAGGTTAGGGTTGGAGAAATTTTGAGAATCAAATCTAAAGAATAGGAATAATAATTAAATCCATGGAGCTGATGAGCCAAGAGAAGTAGTATAGAAGGATAATTTTTAAAAAGGGTGAAGACTGAGAAAAAGTCATTTTATTTGGCAATTAAGAGACTACTGGTAACCTTGGAGAGAGCAGTTTCAGTTGATGAGGTGGGAAGTCAAATAGTAGAGAGGTGAGAATCTTTTTGTATGAAGGAGAAGATAGTGGCAGAAGGCCTCCAAGTGATGAGAAGATGAGAAGGGGAAAAGAAGAACCACTCAGAAAATTACTTCATTTTTCTTTTTCAGGATTTTTTTTTCCTTTTTCAGGAAATGAAAAGGAAATGGAATTGAAAACGGAAATGAATTCATTTCCCTTTTTCAGGAAAATATGGTGCAAATCATAAAAGCTGAGAGGGTAAGAGGGGGAGGAGCCATGGGAGGTTTGAGGAGGGATGAAAAAGTTTGGAAGAGCTGCTTATGGAAAGTGAGAGAGTGAATTGATTGGGAAAGATTGCCTAGTAGCACTGAAGACCGGGCTGAAATTATGTAATGTAAATGTAAAGTAGACCTAGTCAGAAGGGCCGCATGATTTTTTTTTCCACTTTTATTCAGCAGAATGTATGTAGGAGTGAAGAAAGTATACAGTGGGAGGGATCAAGGTTAAGGTTTGGAAGGGTACAAGTGGCAATAGGATAAGGGTCAAGGGACTCGAGAGAAGACAGTAGAGAGTTAAGCTGTTTTACCGATGGGTCAAAATAGGAAAAAGAGGAGAGCATGGTTAATGCATGGGGTGATGGCCAAGGAAAGAAATGAGGGATCAAGGCATGGATGAAGATCCAGATTCAGTATTGGAAGGTAGAGCGAGAAATGGAAAGTCAATACATTGTGATAAGGGAATTTCAGAGTTCATGAACATGGAGGTGGTACATTTGAAGGTGCTGGCAAGATCAAGAGTATGACCATCGTTTTGTGGGGCTAAAGTGGGGTAGAGATGTAAGTCTTGGGAAGTGAGTCTGGGGTATTTGAGGGAATATGTTGAAGTCCTCTAGTATGAGTGAAGGAATTGGGGAGGAAAGAAAGATTGTTACATAACTTCAGCTGTGTCTTCAGTGCTACTAGGCAATCTTTCCCAATCAATTCACTCTCTCACTTTCCGTAGGCAGCTCTTCCAAACTTTTCCATCCCTCCTCAAACCTCCCATAGCTCCTCCCCTTCCACCCTCTCAGCTAAGTGATTTGCACCCTATTTTCCTGAAAGAGGGAAAGAGCCAAAAAAAAAAAGAGCCTAGCACTGAACTCATTGAAGAAGAAAGTGGAATGTCCTGGAAGTCTATAGAAAACAGCTTCTAGGGTTTTGATTGGGTGGTTGATAAAGATCATATGGAACTCAAAGTGATAGTAGTAGGGGGAGAATCTGGAAGTGACAATGGAGAACGATGGGTATTCCAACTCCTCCACCTTGACCAGTGACTAGTCAAGGGGAATGAACAAAAATTCAGCCAGTGCTGGGACAGGTGACAAGCGAAGCTGTGTCATCATGAGGAAATCAGGTCTCAGTGAGAGTGAGAAGATAAAAGAAGTAGGAAAAGAAAGGACTGAAGATGAAAGCAAGTTTGTTGCCCATGGAATAGGCAATTTCAGAGAGCACAGTAGAAAGGGTTGGTAGCATTTGTTTGGGACTTTGGCAAAGGTGAGTTGAGAAGGATAGCAATGAGGAATCATACAGAGATAGGGAAAAAGGTTTGGATAATGACCTATAGGGGTTCAGAATCACTGGGATATGGAGGGTATTAAATGAAAAATTTAGAGATTTTTTTTAAAAACCAGAAGTATTGTTAAAAGTAGAATCCTTTTAGAGCCTTGAGTAGTTTAGGTGAGAGGACAAGAACTTGGAGAAGAGGAAGGAAGGGAATAAGCAAATAGATGTAGATGTCGATGTAGATATGCACACATATAACATGTATATGTGCATGTAATATATGTACATATATTATACACACATATACATATGTATCTTACTATGTGCCAGTACTTCCTGTTTTGTTTTTTACAAATGTCATTTCACTGAATCTTCACAACAACCTATAAAGCTCCTATTTTACAATTGGGGAAACTGCCCAGGTCACACAGCAGCTACCGTAGTAAGTATCTGAGACCAGATCTGAACTCAGGCATTTTTGACTCTAGGCCCCACACTCCGTCCACTATGCTACCCACCTCTCCTCTTCTCTCCAGAGGCTGAGACAGGGAGACAGAATATAGAGTCAGATGGAAAGGCCCCAGTGGCCCTTAGGTTACAGTGGTGAAACAGATGATAATGTATCTTCTTAAATGTTATTTCCATTGATAAAACCACCTCCATTTCTGATGATGAACCATTTGACAATGCCAAGGAAGCTGGTGGGAAAAACTTTCTTTTATAGGTCATCAGTCAGGCTGTTGAAAAGATAAGAGCTGCCCGCCTTAGGAAGCAGTTGCCAGGGTGCGTCTCCACAAGGGTTGATTCCCTGGATGACGGTGATAGGGGCTGACCTGGAAGCAGGGTCAGTAGTTGGATGAAGGGGAGAGGAAAGAAGGGAGGGATGCTATTCCCATGTCTCTTGGGCTCAGGATCCTGGGCTGTCAACAACAGGGTCATCAGGGAAATGATGGTAGAGGAGCTCTGACTTGCTTGGTTCACAATGTCTCCTTCCTTTCCCTCAGGGTGCCTTGCTACTTTAGCAAGACTGACTCATCTACCTTGTGGGTGGTACCTGGTCAACAGCTGCTGTTGGTGGGTCACTCTATGATGTTACAGGGGTCAGGCTAAAAGGATAATGGAAATTCTCAGTTTCATGTACAATCCTTCTTCTGTTCTACTTTCTATATGGAATACTCATTTTATTTGGTGTTTAAGTTCAGAATAAAAACAATTTTTTAAAAAAGAAAAAGTTGATATGAATACAAAAGAACGAAAATAAAACATACTACTCACCTCAAGGTAGAGAGGTAATGAACTTAAAATCCAGAAAAAGACATATGCTATTGTGGGAATTTGGCCATATTACGTATCTATGTATTGAGGGATTTGTTTGTTTTTTTGTTATTTAATGAGCTAAATTGAGGACTGGAGTAGTGGAAGAGAGAGATTAATTTTTAAAAACTTGTTACTGGAAAAAAATTTTTTTAGCTATTTAAAAAAGAAATGGTTGAGGGAGGACATTATCCAAATCTATAAAAAGTATAGATAAAATAAACACAGACATACCTAGATACTAGGACAAAAAGTAATCTTTTGAAATTGGATAAAGGAAAGTTTAATACAAATAAAAGGAAGGGCTAAGCTGTCCTCAAGGTGCTTACAGAATAATAGGGAATGAAGCTTATATATGTATAAGCTTATACTAAAAGACTCTTAAAATCCATTTGGGTTCACCCAAATTACTGTTCTGAGCTCCCATTTTCCTTCCTACGAAAGGTAGAAATTTACTTAATAATTCAGAAAATACATTAAATAGTTGTTATTCTCAACATCCATTTCTCCAAGTAAATAATTTGCCTAGATCAGGAGAAAGGGAAGTTGGAAGCCCAGACTGGCCCTGGCCCTATCCCAATGCTATCACACCGGTGTCCAGCCTAGGGAAGTAGGAAATGGCAGATTGATAACTTTCCTATTGGGTGAACCGAAAATGATACTGCATCTTGACATCCGGATCATTGTCATCTCACTGGGCTTGCTCACTGGTGAGTCTATAGGTTTCTGCAGCCATCACAGAAATCTCAAAGGGCTAGCAGATGGAATCCAAAGTCTGGCATTGACAGATAAGGAAAAACCTCAATGTCTACAATAATCTTGTTGCATCAGTGCTCAAAAGTTGGAAAAAAGGAAGGGGGAAAGTCTCAATGTCTGCAAACATTAGTGAGATAGACATAAGGAACCCCATGACACTGTAAAATTTCCTCGTTCTTTCTCCTTTTCCTCCTTCTCTTCCTCCTTTTTTGTCTTCTTCTTCCTCCTCCTCTTCTTCTTTCTCTTTAAACCAACACTTTTCATTTTTAACTGTCATACAGCTTCTGAAGTATTGCTATCCCTTACCAGACATTTATACAGAATCCTGGGAAATGTTGTTTCAAAAAAAAAAAAGGAATGGTTATCATTAAATACAATCTAAGATTTGATAAGGACAAAGGTGGGGTCTAGACAGCATGTTAAAAGGGAATGTCTGGAGGCAGATCATTTCATTTGAGAACTGCTCTGTCACTGTAGGTCTTCAAATGAAAATGGGATCATCATTGGCCAAGGATATTGTAAAAGAGATTGATGCTTCAGAAGGAGGTTGAATTGAATGACTTCTGAGGTCCCTGCCAGGTCTTCTAAGATATAATGATTCTGCAATATAGACAAAGGTACGGCATTGTGCACAGAACACTAGATTCAGAGTCAAGAGGCTTCAACTCAAAACCTAGATTGTTTGGGCTAATACTTGCCAGGAGACCCTGGGCAAGGTTTTGAGCCTCAGTTGACTTATTTACAAAATGAAGATAATAATAATATTAATAGTCATAGTTATAACAACAATACTTGTACTACCTACTTCACAGAATTGTTATGAGGATCAAATGAGATAGGCAAAAAATGAATCACAACAGAAATATCAGCTATTGTCATATAAGGAGATGCTACAGATTTAATTCTGAGACACAAGGACCTGTAAAATATCTATTTATTAGCAAATTCCCCCTCTCTTCTCCTTCACACCCAACTTAGCAAAGATCAAAGGCCACAAGAAGTTTATACACCTTTTCTCAACTATAACATGCACAGTCAATTTATCACAGGTCAGCCTTCTGGCTTTCTCATGATAAGAAGAGATAAGCATTGTTTGGTTTTGATTTAGTATCAAATGGACCTGTGTGCCTAGGATTGTGCTAGACAGAATGCAATATGAAAGAAGTGTAAGAAATTGTCTTTACCACTTGGGAATTTATATCCTGTTAGGGAAAATTTGGGACATATGAAAAAGTTAAATAATAATTAAAGGCAGTATGTTATTGAACACTAATGATTTGTACAAACTATAAATTAAAGTTCTAGAATGCTAAGGAGCAAGCTTTTCAAAAGACACTTCCAAAATGGTTATATATGTCACTGGAAGATTCTGGGTTTTAAAAAGAATCAGAGGGGGGAAAATCTTACTTCTCCATCAGAACCAATCAGTATGACCATTATAAAAACTTATGTGGCTGCTAAAAGTAGTGGGCTTACTGGGATGAGAAGCAAAAATAGGAAGCCTACCTCAAAACCCAGCACAGAGTTTTGAATGGGATGTGCAAGTTGACCCCTCTTTATTCTGCAGTTATTGTCTTTTGTGAAAATTATATTCATATTCTTCCCTAGGCATGAGGCTTACCCTCTCAAAAACTCACCAATGGCCAGAGAAGAAGGAAGGAATTGCTGAGTCTTTGAATTTGCAAATCCTTCCAACCACCCAGTTTACATTGATTCATGCCCCTAGAGGTTAGCATCATCAGCATTCACAAGAGGCAATAAATTACCCGGCAACAGCCATAGTCAGACAATTATATCTATTAATATTTATGTCTTTGATCAAAGTGGATTCTTATAAGTATATTAGACTTAGGTCTTAGTTTCTAGAAGCCTTACTTCTATCATTAAATGAATGCTCACAACATTTGGTGAAGAGTATCTTGATTCCATTTTCAAAATTTTTTTTAATTTTTAAATTTAATAATATTTTAAAATTTTATTTAGATTATTTGATTAAAATTTAAATTAAATTAAATTAAATAATAAATTTTTTAAAAGTAGATGTGTGGTTTCATTGCTAATCAGGAACTTCTTATGAGAAAAAAAAAAAAAACAGAAAAAAAGAAGTTCTACTAATGACAATGGGTACCTTCTCTGCCATTTAGAGTATGAAGAAAGAGTCTAAAGGGACATTGAGTCAGTGTGGAGGAGGGGACAGACATCTGGCCTCAGAGTCAGAAAGACCTGTATTCAAATCCTATTTCTGATGCATACTGAGGGACTCTCAGGAAATCATTTAATCTCTGAAAAGCCTTTTCAAAGACTCCATTTTAACTGAGGGAGGAAAAAAATTGAGAAAGGTTAAATAACTTTGTGCAGAACCATTAAGCAAATCAGCAGTGAAGTTGAAAGGAGAAGTCATCTCTTCATTTACAATCTTACACTTTCTCCATCAGGCAATTAGTTCTTCTAAAGGGGTTATAGGTTTTATCCAACTGGCTTCTCTCTGTCTCCTCTCTCTCTCTCTCTCTCTCTCTCTCTCTCTCTCTCTCTCTCTCTCTGTCTCTCTCTGTCTCTCTCTCTGTCTCTCTCTCTGTCTCTCTCTCTCTCTGTCTGTCTCTCTCTCTCTCCTCTGTCTCCTCTGTCTCTCTCTGTCTCTCTGTCTCTGTCTCTGTCTCTCTCTGTCTCTCTCTCTCTCTGTCTGTCTCTCTCCTCTCTCTGTCTCTCCTCTCTGTCTCTCTGTCTCTCTCTCTCTGTCTGTCTGTCTCTCTCTGTCTCTCTCTCTCTCTCCTTTTCCCCCAAAGTAGAAGAATCCAAAGCAGCCTCAGGTGGTTGAAATGTTTCAGAAGGTAGGTGAGGAATTGAGGAATGAGCCTCCTTGTGCAGTAATGGGATAGATTGAGCTGTGTCCCAATGTAACATTTCAAAGTGTCTGATGTCTAGTGATTACTAAAATTTGTGTGAGGGGTGCAGAGAATTAAGGCCTCCCAAAGCCCTAATCAGAGCCATCCCCGCTGAGAAATGCAGGATAAAATGGCCAGAGTACTCTCTTGCCTTTATGCTTCTAATCACTGGGAAGCTCAGGAAATTGGAACCTCCCCAGAAACAACATGCCATATCAAATACCAGAGCCTCAGAGATCCATCATCATCATCATCACTGCGGTCATTATCATTCACTTCTACTCAGTATACAGCCCGTAAATCAGTTTGTGGAGCTCTCCGGGATTTCTGAGTGAAAGGCACTGAATAAATGTCAGCTGGGATTGTTAGAGATACCTCTCACTTTGGACAGCAAGGAGAGTGACTTCATGTTCAAGGGAGCACTAAGTCATACCCCAGATCCTGAAGGGCCCCAAGTTCCTAATAACTGATAATGGATCAAGAAATTTGAGATGGTAAAAGAGAGAGAGTTGTTGATGTTTTTTAATCCCAAGAGAGTTAGCTCAGAGCCTTGAGTATTTTGAAAGCCATTCCCTGCACCTGTCTTTACTTAGTGACAGTTTCCAATCCAATGTGTTTGCTCAAAAACTATCCTTTGGATGACTGGAGATTATTAGCATCAGGTCCCAGACCAACTTGCCTGTGACACCCAAACCTGATTTAGGACAGACACTTTCTAATCACCATTCCAGTAAAACAAGGCTATGCTTTGACAAGGCAATGGAGTCTCACTGGAAAACTACTGGCTCTGAACCCTATCACCTTTGACTTAGAATTTGACCTTGACTAAAAATAGCTTTTATTCACACTTTCCCTTATATTAGGAACGACTTTAATCAACTTATTTGGTCTTTGCCCCACAAGTCAGAGTCTTCGTAAAAAACTGAAGTACCTGGAATTCAAGGTGATGCTCATCAATTGGGGAATGGCTAAAAAAGTTGCCATATATGATTGTGGTGCAATACTAATGAGCTGTAAGAAATGATGAGCTGGTTGATTTTAAACAAACATGGAAAGACTTGCATGAAATAATGAAGAGTGAAATGAGCAGAATCAGAAGAACAGTGTATACAGGAACAGCAATGTTGTTCAAAGGATGACTGAACAACCAAGTTATTCTGAGTGTTACAAATACTCAACTCAATTATGAAGCATCTATGAAGGAAGATGCCATCCACCTCCAGAGAAAGAACAGAAAAATAGAAGTATACATAGTTTGGTTTTACATATATATGTGTATATATATGTGTGTGTGTGTATGTATGCATATATAACATATGTTATACAGATATAATACAAATATTTACATATATACATACTATATACAACATGTGTATATACATATATAAGTGTGTGTGTGTTAAATGGTGGCCTTCTCTAGTGTGTGATGGGTAGAGAGGGAGAGAGACAGTTTGGAAGTTAAAATATGACCCAAAAATTTTAATTAAAAAAAAAAAGAACTGCCAGTACCAAGAGGTTAGTTGAAGGTTATGGGGGACTGAACCCTTGGAAGACTTTTCCAACACTTAATGACACTAAAAATTGAATGTCTCCTAGAGATGTTGTGAAAATGACCGTTTCTCCATGGATTCACAGTCAGGCTTAATCCCTCTTGCCTAAGATTTTTCTTTCACTCAGATTCTTGGTTTAGCATTGAATTGGTTGCTGACCACCAGCCCTTTACCTGGGAGGTGAGAGATGAAGATGATGATTTCTCTCCTTTAGCTTTATTGATATGTCATTGCTATTTACTATTTGCTGAATGCAGGCTCATGACTCTACCAACAGATCAGAAGATTTAGCCCTTAAGGGTGCCCTGAGGCTTAAAGTTCAAAATAGAGCCACTAAATAGAGAGATTCTGATAATGCTACAATGCAATGGAAAAATAAGAACCATATTACTTACAGTCTGCACATGAGTCAGAAAAGTGGGTGAGGGTCCAGGTATGTTAGAGGTTTCCATACAGAGCTGCTCTGACCACTTATTTGGGGGGTGAGTTTGTTCAAATCCTCTCCTTGAGAAAAATACTCTTTGCCTCCCGGGGGCAAAACTCTGGGGACTTTTATTTACCAGTTATGTTTATTGTGTTGTCAGTATAACATAAACTCCAATACTCCCAATGAATCTGTGATCTCCTCAATATTGTTATTCCTTCCACCAATACAGATTGCAGCCCACTCTACCTGTCTCTCCTGTGTGACCATTATCCATGACTTCCCATAGATTTGCCACACAGGTTCCATCCAACATAGCTGGGGCCAGCCTCAATTTCTCCTGACATCACAAAGGCACCAATGGAGTCCATGGGTTAACCAAATCAGTCTCGTGTCTTTTTCGTTCATGCACTGTTTCAATGATGCCCTTCCCTGTGCTTCTCCTTATGATGTCTTGTGTGCATTGTCTGGCATCTTCCTCTCACCCACCACATGGACTCTATCGCTCTTCAGGTGTTCCTTAATCAAGTTATTTTGAAACTTAGTTGAATGGGACAGCCAAGAGCCCAGAAACAGGGATGCTTCGGGGTTCCTTTGTGTGAGCTAATTTCTGCTTCTGAAGCCATCATAAGTTAGAGGGAAATTTTTTTCTCTTTTGAAATTAGAGGGTTTTCTCCCTTTGAGCCCCATTCTGCATCACAGAGAAAACTATGAGCTACATAAGGCCAATTAAGACAGAGAGACCTGTGATAACAAGTGGCTGTCTGGAGAACTGGCTTAGAATGACCCAGTAAGACCCCACAGAGCTGCTGGTCACAACTCATTTGACTCTGTTTCTCTCTAATGATCATAACATCCATTGACAAAGGGAAGAATTTTGGCATTAGCCTAGAGTCTCATAACCTATGACTAAATCATTTCTAGAAAAACTATTCTTAATTCAGATTTAACAGAATATGTAACAGGGCTGCTTTATCCTCACCCAACCCCAGGAAGGGAGCTTTCCAGCCAGCTTTCTTAATGCCTGCTGCTCATTAAGCAGATAAGTTTTCCAGAGTTGATAAACACCGTCTGGTTGCCAGAAGAGAAATTCTTGGGAAAAGGGCCACTGAGCCTCAAGGAACCAAAGACTTTGATTACTGAACAGAGTTAGTTAGGAGTTCATTATAGCACATAGCTCATGGGCCAAGAAAACAATTCTAGCATGGCAATGGGACTTTTTCACGGTAGTGACATTGATACCTACATTGGATGTCTCTACAAACACCTGCGAAAGAAGATCCCATACACTCAGAAGGGACTTTAGGGGTCATCTAATCTCATCCTATCATTTTACAGAAACTGAGGCTCAGAGAGGTTAAGCAATCCACCCAACATCACACAGGGAGCAGGTGGAAGAGCCGAGATTTGAACTCAGACCCTCTGGCCCCAGATCTACTGTTCTCTCTATTATACTATGGGGTCTCCTATACCCAGTGACACCAAACAACTTCCTGTCACAAAGACATAACCCAGAAACATACAAGGACTAAAGTGAGTCTGCTTAATTTTTACTTAATTTTACCATCGCCTAGTCTCCTGGAGCAGGATTATGAGTCATATACTTTTTAGCATACCTCCATATGTAAATTTCTCAAGCACCATAGCTATTTCTTTCTGTATTCACTATATCTCTCTCAGGTCTCTGACAGATTATCCACTCTTCAGTGATCAAGAGTAGTAAAGGGAAAAATAAGGGGGGAGGGTTAGGGAAGAAAAAAAAGAAATTTACATGATAATTTTATTGTATATTTGAAAGGAATAGCAAGTTTTGCATAGTAGATTTGCAGATTCATGTGCAATCATCTTTTCTATTGTACTATGTTATGGAAATGCTTGTTTTATTCCATAAATTAAAAATAATTTTCTTTGAAGTAGTAAAGAGGTCCTCCAATCTTGGCTTCTGAGTTGGGATATATGGGAAGTCAAGAATATTAAGTATTACCATGACTTGCCGTGCTTCTCAATTTGTATTAACTCTGTCTTATATATGCCACTGTCTATACTTGTCTCCTAATGAGAAAAGAGACAACATAACTCAATCAGAGTTTTTTCTAGGATCTGTATCCAATAAGTGGATTGTTAGGCATCATGGAAAAGATGCTAGAATGCTGGAATAGGAGGCAGGAAGGCCTTGTTCAAATTCCACTTCTGACATTTACTTGCTCTATGACCAAGGACAAATCTCAACCTCTCTGAGCTTCAGATAATTTTCAAAGATAAAGCCTTAACATTTTTTTTTATGTCATGGGAATCCCTTTGGTAAGTACATACCACTTTTTTGAATACTGTTTATAAATGCATAAAATAAAATATATAGAATTATGAAGGAAACCAAATATATTGAAATAAATATGTATTTTTTCCCATTTAAGTTCACAGACTTCAGGTTAAGAACCCCTGCTCTGCATGGATTTCAGAAAAACCTGGAAAGACTTATATGAACTAATGCTGAGTGAAGTGAGCAAAACCAGTAGAACATTATATATAGTAACAGTAACATTGTGTGATGGCTACCTATGATAGACTTAACTCTTCTCAACAACACAATCATCTAAAACAATTTCAAGAGATGGAAAATGCTAACCACATCCAGAGAAAGAACTATGAAGTCTGGGAAAGGCCCTGACTGCTCAGGGGATGTCCTATTTCCCTTATCTCCCTTTCAGCAAAGGTAGCGAAGCGGAAAAAGCACTGGCACAGAGTTCAAGTCTGGCTTCAGGTATTTATTAAGAACTAGGGTTGCTGTGAGGGTCAAACGAGATAGTAAATAAAAAATATACTTAGCACAGTGCCTGGTATATAGTAAGTACTACATAAATATTATCCATTATTATTCATAATATTGTTATTATTATTTTAGGGACCACTGTCACCAACTTTTCAAGAAAAGGAAGAACAACAATGAAAGACAAAATTCTAGGAGCTGTGGGTTGTTTTTTCAAAGGAAAGAGGAGATCGAAGATGACCAATGGGTGGTAGGGGCAGCCTGTCATAGTGGAAGGCATCCTGGGCTTGAAATTAAGAGAAAGCAAATCCTAGCTCTGCCACTGCTGAGCTGGGTGATCCTGGCAAAATGGCTCAGCCCCTGGCACTCCCTAGGACTTATGAACTAAGTCTTAAACAATAGTAAGCTATCTCCTTTGGAGGGAGTTCCCTCACCAATGAAATCCCAATTCCTTTACATTAATGAAAGAGGATTTTGGAGAAATTACTGTCAATAAACACATAATGATGGTGAAATACAAGGAAATTCCTATTGTCTCTTGCTAATTTGCTTGTCATCTTTCCCTGGTTCCTATTTCCCCTCACGAACATGTCTATGTACTTATGATTGACTACTAATTTTTGCAACAGTGAGGATCCCAAATTCCCTGCAAACAAATCTAAGGCAATTGAGGAGCTCTCAGAAAAGGATTTTAAACAATGCTTTGTTGTCTTTGTTGGAATATCCTTGCTACATTTAATTGCTTCAGACTGAAGAACGGAAAGAGGAATTCACTAATAAAGGTGGAAAAGAGGATTTATGAGAAGCCTCAGGAGAAACTCTAGAGTTCCCTGTTGAACAGGACAGCTCCCAGACATTTCCTCCCACAAGGCAAATCCAACCCTTTCTACAACCTGTGAATCCTTAGCCCTTCGGACTAGTTGAGTTAGATCCAAGTTTTCCAACTCATTTTGCACTGTTGGGTCCTCTTCCCCTTTTTTTTCTTCAATGAGGAAGATAATTTCCACCAAATCCCTACTATGGAGTGTTGTCAAGGCATGGAGATGACCCTGGGCCATTATGCCAATGGAATATAAGCTCTAGAATCTACTACCACATTCAAAAGGTTTCAAGACCTATTGGCATGCTGTGTCTACTATACAGGGTCTAGCCTAGAGAGATAAGCCCAGTACCAAAAGGTTGGCTACTATGTGATTAAGGTTAGTTTTTACATTTGTCTTGTCTATGATGGCCCATGAAATAATTTTAATTAATTTAATTAATAATATTTTTAAATTCCCTTTAATCTTGTGTGTCCCTTTGTGCTTTCTCAGCAATAGCAAGAGAATAGCCAAGCAAAAGGAATAAGATCCTAAGAAGCATACAGTTCTTATGTGTCTACAAATAAGATTGATTCAGAATGAGAAAACAGTGGGAGTTGTGAGTTGCACCTGTGAAGAAAATATCTGGACCAATGAGAACACAAATCCAGCAAAGTACAGAGTAATATAAACATTTTGAAGTGGAAATCATTGTAAGTGATCACATTCTGACCAGGCCTTGTTTTTCTGCAAGGAAATGCTTGTATAGAGGCTGAAGAATCAGAATGTTAAAGGACTAGGAGATTAAAGACAGTGAGTTTCAGTGTCACGGGCTGCCATGCTCCTGATATCCCATTCTGTGGCACTGGGCATGGAAGCTCCTTAAGGAGAAGTTTCGAGAGACCCATCCAAGGTTATCCTCATGCTATGGCAGTCTCTGTTTCCCAGCCCAGATGGCTAGGGATGCTACGAGGCAGAAAACCGTGCTCCCTGTGGAGAACTGAGTACTTGGAATTATTTAAATCATGACCACTCATGCCCACAGGACAGGTTGGTTTGCCTCTGAAGGGCAGTGAGTAAGCAAGGACCCTGGAGAGTCAAAGAATTCAAGATAAGATAAAAATGAAAGAACTGAAATTATATAAGTGATGTTGAGAACACCCATAGCATCAGATCTGTATAGGGGCACACAGAAACATTGGCCAAAACTGAAGGATGTAAGAATTAGAATAAAATAAAGTGAAAAAAAAATCAGCTACCAGGTGGTCATGCATTTGCATTTTTTTTTTTACTAAAAAAAAGGAAAAAGTAGCCAAGATGAAAGTCCTAATTAATTTTGACTTTTACAAGTTAGGCAGTAGTCTGCTTGTACTGATCTGGGTTTTGAGATTTGGCTGAAGTGGTCTGGGTCATTCAAAACTCAAGTTTTAAAGTTTGGGGGGGGACTGCTACAGAATGCCTTTTAAAATTGCCTTTAAGTGAATAATACATTTCACTGCCTGTAAGTTGTTGGACAGCACCCAACATTTTAGCCGCAACTGTCAATGTTTTTAAGGATCAGCTTGTCAGTGACTGTTCAAATTCATTCCACCCTTCTGACATCATTGATTACCAAGCACCACTGTTGGAGGGTTGTTACAGGGATCTACAGTTGTGTTGCCTCACAAAAATGGTTTGCCCCCTTGCACTCCAGTGATAGTGTGTCATTATGGTAAGAACAATGGGGTCAGAAATCTTGTGTTTGAGCCCCATTGCTGCTATTTATGATTTGTGCAATCATGGGTCAATCACTTCCCTTCTCTGAGACACAGCTTTCTTCTCTGTAAAATGGGGCTAATATACCTTCTAGCTCAGTAGTGTGTTTGTTATGGGGATCAAATGACATAATGCATGTAAAGCACTCAGTAAACCATAAAAATGTTGGTCCTTTAAATGCCAGCTATTTAGTATTTCCCTATTGTCTTAACAGACTCGTGAGATTTGAAATACCAATGGTCCTAAACAAGGAATTATGGATCTCACAACAAAAGAGTAAAGCAAGCTAGCTTTTTTTGAAGGGAAGTATTCATAAAACAGAGGGCGAAGGGAGAAGGAAGGAAGGAAACAGGTCCCTACCAAGTTCTGGGCACCCCCCTAGGGCCCCAGGTAGAATGGGTACCCCACTGAGGGTCCTAGAGGGCACAGGGCACCTTCTCCCCCAAACCAGTAAAGTCTAGTGGGTTTTTATAAGGTTTTTATCTGTATCTAGCAGATCCAGTCAATGGGGATAAGGGACAAGGAATCCGGACCTGGTATGGATTCATGCTAATGCTGGGAAGAAAGCCTCCTGGGGACTTTGAAGCTAATTGATATTCAAACTCCTCACCAGTGGGAAAGGAGCTTTGCGCTTTTCACTGTTGATCTTACTTGGGAGAGTAACTCTGGGTTTGTTTGTTTGTTTGTTTGTTTGTTGTTAAGCTTCCCAGGGGTTTTCACTGTATCCCTTTCACCTGCTAAGGTTCTTTTTAGCCAAGTTACTATTGAGATCTCCACAAGTCAGGGCAAGAATTCCTATCTCCTGTCTCCCACATATCCCCCAACATCCCACCCCTCAAAACATAAACCCCCCACACTAACACACACACTCCCTTATTTCTCACAGGGTCCTGGAATCAATAGAGCTTTTCAAGTCCTGTACAATTAACCACCCCCATTTTATAGACATCCAGAATTATAGATCATATATTTATTTCTCACAGAAATCAAGATTTCCCCAAGTGCACACAGACATAATTCTTTGCTCTATGGAACAATTTAGTAGTCTAGTATGGTCTCAAGACTAACAGTACAAATAAAAGATTTGGGAAGGAATTAACCAGTGCATGATTTAAAGATTGCTTTTTTTCCCTAGGATACCTGACATGCCTTTTGACATTTCTTTACAAAAGTTTTTCTTTTAAACTCTGTCTTAAATTTGAGGAGGGAAAATGAGAGGAGGGGAGCTCCTCTCATTTTTTTTTTACTCAAATTTAAGACAGAGTTTAAATAGCCTTGTGTTTATCATATATAAATGATGTCCAAATGAATAAATTAAGAGGCAGCCTGGCATGAGTAATGGGTAATGGGGGCACTGTGCAGTCAGAAAGACCTGGGTTCAAAGCCCACTCTTAGGTACTTAGTAGCTATGTGACCCAAGTAAGTCATCTAATTCTCTGTGCTCCAGTTTCTTCATCTGTAAAATGAGGAGACTGAACTCAAGGGACTGGAAAGTCCCTCTCAGCTGCATGATTAATAATAGACTTGTCCCTCTATTCAGCCACAATCAGGTTTGTAAGAGGGGGTGTTCAAGACATAATAGGGACCAGCAGAGGAGCGCCTCCCATTGTTTTAGTATAAAATAAGCTTTTGGCTGTTTATAGACAGAAGGGAAGTGTCAAAGGATATGTTGGGAAACATCTGCCCTACATAGGAATATTTTAAATTCAAAGGACAAAAGAGATGCCAGTTGTTGCCTCAATATTGTTAAGTCTTTCATTGACATTGAGTTACAGGCATCTTTCTCATAGTTTTCTACCAGTGTCTTTAGTTTACCTCAAGAGACTGTAAAGTAAGAAGAAAGCAGGGATGATCAACGCCCCCACCGTCATCTTAAAGACAGTTTTTTTTTAATGGTCTTTAAAAAGTAGATGAAGAATCATTAGACAGCATCCCTCAAACCAGTGTTGTAAAATAGAGGCAGCTGGGATCCGGAGTGGTTAGAGCTCTGGGCCTGGAGTCAGAAAGACCTGAGTTCAAATGTGACCTCCAACCCTTACTAACCATATAATCCTTGGGTAAGTCACTTAATCTCTGTCTGCTTCAATTTCCTCATCTGTAAAATGAGGATTGAATAGGATCTCTCTCCCATGGTTGTTGCAAGGATCAAATGAGACAATAGTTGTAAAGATTTTAGCAAAGGGATTGGCATATATCAGGTGCTTAATAAATGCTTATTTCCTACCCACCCCTAAAATTGTGACAACTTTCAGCTTGAGCTGAAGGTTAAGGCTCATGATCCTCCATGAACTGGCCATCACATGAATCATTACAGAAAACGACATTCTTATCATTCTTTTGCAAGACCTTAACGTTTTCTTTAAAATTCCATGAAGGCTGGGATGGAGATGGCTGCATTGGTTCCAGGCAACGCTCCTCTGCCTTTGTGTGTTTTTTATCATTTTCCTGGGGAGGCTTGATTTTTCTTTTCTGCCAGTGCACACATTAGTGAAACTACGTCTTTAAGTCAGCACAGTCCTCGAGTTCCTAAATCCTCAACCTGCCTCATGAACCCAAGTCTCTAAGGGCCTATGGCTCCAGGTATAAAGCAAAGCCCTAAATATGGTAGGTTTGTCTTGGGGCTTTCCATTGTATTCAAATTAATGGTACCACATTAGCATGGGCTGCCCTTTGGTGCTCATTTGTTCCTGCACTCAGGGGGTTAAAAGAGCCTCATGCTATCCAGATGTTCAGTAGCTCTTATAAATGAAAGATTAGCAATTTCTGCTGCTACTGCTATTTCCTCCATTCCCTTTTTAAAGCTGATATTTTCTTTAGGAACTTGCTTAGTGTCTGAGTCAGAAGAATCTCTTCCCTGAGGTATATCAATCAATAGCTTGCACAAGAAGAGGAACAAAATGTAGAGGAGGTAGACATGGCCTGTTTTAATTTGTTTACAGCAATCCCCTTCCAGTGCCTGATGTATGCATCCTGTGGTTTCCCTCTACCCTTTGAAATGTGGATCAAGCACACATGGTATTTTTCTCAGTCAAAAAAAAAATCCCCTTTTTTGTGCAAAAAGAAAAAAAATGCTTTTCGTTAGTGATACGACAGGAACATCTTCTTTATTTTCAAATTTGGCTTATCTTTGCTCTAAGCAAGAAGGAGTAAGTGTCTGAAATATAACTGTATCTAACTCAAAGATGCCACCAACAATGACTTCCCAGGAGAGAAATAAGAAAAGTACCCAAAATGGATTCCAATAAATGAATGCCAGTTTAACATCTACCATGCCTGTCTTTTGTATACATAGACATGCCCAGGTTCCTGCTGTTTCAAGAGCTGTTCAAGCATAGAATAAGTAGAGTTCCAATGAGACGAAACCTTCTGCCTCAGCTGGTGTTTAACAAGCTGTTTTCTTGCCACAACTCAGTCAGGATTTCTCTAACCTTAGCAGAACCTCCGCCTTCCACATCCTCTCCTAATACATTTCCCATGTTCCTCTTAGCACCAAGGAAGGGAGACTTGACATTAAAAAGGGAAATCTGATGAATATGGTTAGGATTGCCACCTCCTCTCAACCATGGGGAAGAAAATGGCTAATAGACTGAGACAGAGGCTCTAAGTGCTGCAGGGTCTAGGCAGACATCTTTATCAACGTGGAAACTTCTGCAAAAACTGAGACATTCTACCCTGCAGGGCTCTCTTGACGTGGAGAATGGTGGGCAGTGGGGATAAGTTAGAGCTGGCACCCATGTTTGAGTGGCAGACATCAGGGTGCATTTGTAGATAATCACTTCTGACTATTAAGGCTGCAATGAGGACTGAATATCATTTTCCTTTTTCAAGGTAGATGCTGTTCTTATGCATGGTTTTATAAGCAAGGAGTACAGTTGGAAGGACTAAAGATGAAAGGTTTATAATGTATGAATTAAAATGGCATCTGTGGGGATGCTAGCTGGGAGAAAATTAAAAGGGCTATCAACACTCATGCTCCAGGGCATGGGCTGATCACCAGCTGGGGTCCCCCTCCCCCTCCAGAGCTCACCCCCAGTCTTTGCCATTAAGAGCATTGCATTGGGGTGTGTTTATGCTTTCCTCAGAAGCATCCTGCTGCCAACATGTACGAAAGCAGAAGGGAGGGAAACTGCAGTGCAGAAGTAGAGAATGGGAGGAAAAGAAGGGCTAAGATGAACCAAGATTATATGTGGAGACGAGAAAAAAAAAAAACAATAAATTTTGGAAAGCAATCTGTCGATCAACAAGCATTAATTAAGTGCCCACTATATGTCAAGCACTGTGGTAGGTGCTGGGGATGCAGACAGAAAATTGAAGCAGTCCCTGCCCTCAAGAAGGTCACATTCCACTGGAGAGATATATGCTCACAGATAAGTAAATGAGAGATAATGAAAAAAATACAAAATTATTTGTGGTTGGAATTAATTAACTGAAGAAAATAGAAAAAAAATCTCTTGAAAAAGGTAGTATCTGAGCTGACTCTCAAAGGGAACTGAAAGTTCCAAGAGATAGAGAAGAGGAAAGAGAACATTCAGGCATGGAGGACAGCCTGTGAAAACCACTGAGGTGAGAGATGGAATGCTGTCTATGAGGAACAGCAAACAAGTCACTTTGGGTATGATGGAGTGTATTTGAGAGGGAATAACATCACCCTGAAAGGATCCCTAGAGCTATACTAGGAAAGACTTCATCCTAAGAGAAGAGTTTGTATTTTATCCTTGAGTCAGTCAATGGGTAGTCATGGACTTGAGCAGAGGAACCACATGGTCAAACTTGGATTTTAGCAGTATGTCCTATGCAGAGGACAGATTGGAGAGGGGAGCCACTGAAGGTAGAGAGACTAATTACAAGGTAATTGCAACATTTTGTTTGAGAGATGATGAGGTCCTGAACTGAGGAAGCAGAAGTGTGAGTGTAATGAGATATTGAGGAAGGAGCATCACCAAGACTCAGAAATTAATGGACTAGGGGGAGTGAGTGTAAAGTGTAAAGGATGACCCCTAGGCTTAGAGCCTGAGTAACCAGAAGAATGGTGGTGCCCTCAACAGAAATAAGAAAGGTTAGAGGGAGATGAGGAGGAGGAGGAGGTGGTGGTTTAATCCGGGGGGAGGGGGAGGTGGGAGGAATAGTGAGTTCTACTTTGGATATGTTGAGTTTGAGATGTCTAAGAAACACATAAGTTGATATATCCAACTGGTTCTGGAACTCAGGAGAGAGATGAGGGCTGGATATATAGATGTGGGAGTGATCTGTATGATAATGAATCAGTAAGAACTGAGATTACCAACACAGAGTGTAGGGAGAGTAGGGGAGGGGGCCCAGGATAGAGCTTTGGGGCTCACTCACATATAAGGAGGAGGTTTTGGATTGGGATCTTGCAAAGAAAATGGAGGGAGATAGAAAGGGGACCATCCTGGAGTAGCATCATGAAAATTCAGGGATTGAGAGACTATCACCAAAAAAAGGTGATCAACAGTGTTAGCCACGGTAGAGAGGAAAAGTATGAGGACTGAGAAAAGGCCATTCTGGAAGAAATGAGAGGGGGTGAAATCCAGAGCATAAGAAAAGCTAGAATTGGCAAAGAGAAGGATTCTAATTCACCCTCTGAAATCGAAACTGGAACAGAAAACAAAACAGAATGGGTGATGATGCTGAGTTACTTTTAAGTGTGGAGCTATGGGGGACGATTGGCTTCAATTTGTGTGTGTGTGTGTGTGTGTGTGAAGTATAAGGTGATGTCCTCTGCTGAGAGAGAAGGATAAAATAGTGGTATCTGTGGCTCAACGATAGAAGAGACAATTTGGAGCAGTCATTGTGGGGCTTATAGCATTGATAGAGGTGATCAGCAAAAACTAAAAGGGTTCAGTTGAAATTAAATAACGTAAATTTGTAAGACCCACCTTATAAAGTTGTGTTACTCACTCTAGCATCTTTAACAGCAGGAGTGAAGAAGATGAATGTGTAGAGAAATCCAGGATTGGAATCTGGGATGCCACTGAGGGGAAAAGGACAATGGGACAAAGGATTCCGGTTTTAAGGACAATGTAAACCTTAATGATTTAACTGAAGGATTCAGATTTTAAAGGAAGGAGAGTGAGATCAGGACAGCTGGAACAACAGGAGGTTATAGTCAGAGGAAATAAATTCACAATGATGGATTCTAGAGACAGAAGGCACAGGATGCTGAAAATAAGAGTATGACCACCCCTGGATGTGGTTGAGACAGAGTGACAGAAAACAAGGATGGTACTGGGAAGACGGGTTGTTTGAAAGAACATCAGCATGTAAATTGAAGTCCCCCAATCTAAAAGGGAGATTGTGAGCCTTAGATTGAACTCCCTAAGAAAGGAGGGAGATTAGCTTGGGGGTTAATGGGTACCAGCCACCAGGATATGGATTACATGATATATTTGGATAGAGTGAACCTTAAAGAAGGAGATGTCACTGAGCAGAGTTGGTAGGAGGAGAAATGTTTAGAGAAAACACTAGTCGGACATTTATATCACTTCCTTCTTAACTCGTTAGGATCTAGTTTCTGACCTTACCACTCCACCAAAACTGTCCTCTCCTACGTTATCAATGATCTCTTAGATCTTGGCCTTATCTCAGTCCTCATCCTCCCTGACCTCTCTGCAGCCTTTGACACTCTTGATTATTCTCTCCTCCTTGATGCTGTTTTCTCTAGGTTTTCAGGATACCACTCTCTGCTGGTTTTCCTCCTCCCTATCTGACCACTCCTCCATCTTCTTTGCTGAATTCTCCTTTAGATCATGCCTCTAACTGTAGGTGCCCCCCAGGGCTCTGTCCTGGGCCCTCTTCTCTTCTCCCTCTCTACTCCTTCACTTGGTGATCTCATCAGTGCTATAGATTTAATTACCATCTCTTTGTTGATGATTCCCAAATCCTGTCCCAAACCCTTAGACTAGAAACCTAGGAGTCATCCTGGACTTTTCACTCAGCCCCCATATCCAATCTGTTGCCAAGGCCCGTTAATCTTGCCTTTACAAAATTTCTTGAAAACATTCACTTCTCTCCTCTGACACTGACACCATTCTAGTTCGGGCCTTCATTCTCTCGTGCCTTAATTACTACAATAGCCTCCTTCAAGTCTCTCCCCATTCCAACCCAACTTCCATTCAGCCACCAAAGCAGTTTCCTAAAGTAGGGTCCGATCATGTCACACACACTGCTCCCACCCTTCCCACTCCACCAACTCAATAAACTCCAATGGCTTTTCATTGCCTCCAGGGTCAAACACAAAATGTTCGGTTTGGCACGCAAAGCCCTTCATCATTTTGTCCCCTCCCACCTTTCCACTCTTCTTACATCTTACCCCTTGACTCCTGGGTTCCTAGTTTTTCCATGAATAAGACACTCCATCTCTTGACTTCTAGGTATTTTTTTCTGGCTATCCTCCATGCCTGGAAATACTCTCCTTCCTTTACTCTGGCTACTGATCTGCCTGGCTTCCCAAATAAAATCCCACCCTCAACAAGAAGGCTTTCTCAGCCCCTCTGAATTCTAGTACCTTCCCTCTATTAATTATTTCCTATTTATCATGTATAGATATACATATACACATATACACACATACATATATACGTACATGTATATAGTTTGCTTTGGATACATTTGTTTGTGTGCTGTCTCCTCCATTACATTATAAGTTCCCTGAGGGTGGGAACTCTCTTTTTGTATCCCTGGCACTTGGTACAATGCCTAGCACAAAGTTGATACTTAACAAATGTTTATTGATTGATCGATCCTGTAAGAGGGAAGCTCTAGATATACCTATGTGGAATCCAACCAGGTGTTTATCCAAGCTGTTCTACCTAACACAGGTAGATCAGTTCTACCTAACACAGCCTGCCCTTGGCACATGAAGCAGTTTCAAGTGAGGGCCCAAGATGGCACAGTGGCTAGAGTGCTAGACCTAGAGTCAAGAAGACCTGAGTTTAAATCTAGCCTCAGACACTTACTAGTTAAGTGATGCTGCTCAAGTCACTTAACTTTTGCTGGCCTCAGTTTCCTTAGCTGTAAAATGGGTATAAGAATAGCACCAATCTCCCAGGATTGTTGTGAGGATTCAATGGCATAATATGTGTAAAACACTAAGTGTAGTACTGTCACATAATAGGCTCTATATAAGTGATAATTATTGTCATTATCTGTGACCTCGCTGATCTGACCCTGCCTCCAATATTGCCCATCCCAGTGTATCCTTGCTTGTTGTCGCATAAATCCTGTGTAAAGGATCAACTCCAAGCCTTACTTAAAATGTTTTAATAGCAGGTTTTTTTTAAGTGAAAATTTCTGGGCTCCTGTTTGCTTTGAGAAATAGCACTTTTCAGGCAAAGAAGTGCAAATGATAAGCAATGACTTTTTTAAAAAGTCTCAATAATGAGAGAAATAGAATATGGAATAACTATAATTCTACCTGACACTCAGCAGATTAGCAAAATTGTTAAAAGGTAGAAATATTCATTGTCAGAAGGACTGTGGGAAGAAAGACACAGTAATACACTCTCAATAGAGCTATGAATTGGTCTAACTCTTAGGAAAAACAATTTGCAATTCTGCAAAAAAGGTGACTAACTTGTTCATATCCCCTGACCCAGTTATACCAATATTTGTCCTAAATGGTCATGTGTACACGTATGTGTGTGTAACAAAATTATTGGAATCTCACTTTTTGTAATAGAAAATAAGTGGAAAGTGGGTGCCCACCATTTGGGAAATGACTGGATAAATAGTAGTATTTGGATGTAATAGGCTATCATTGCAGTATTTAAAAAATGAACAAACAAAAATACAAGGAAATCTGAAAATGTGAGAAAACTTGTTTGAACTTGTACAAAATAAAGAACGCAGATCTAGGAGAACACTATACAAAATAACTATAATAACACAAATTTTTAAAACACTAAAGGTGGCTGAACTCTAATTTCAATGACTCATCTTGGTCATAAAGGGCAGCTGATGAAGCATCCTTTCATTTGGTAAGAGGTGGGGGCCTACAGCTACTGAAAAAGATGTATATACATGTGACAGCAGGGTCATTTTTGTTAGTTGTTTTCATTGACTGTTTTGTTTTGTTATATAGGGAGGTTCGTGGGGAGGAGAGGGGTAAATACATACACACACACACAGCATCAGTAACACTTTAAAAAAGATAAAAGAAAAATACCAGTCAATTATAGACAATAGACTCCCAGTAGCCAATCCACTCATGTTTCAGGTTTCACTTGAAGGAGTGCAGTAATCCAGGTTTCCTAGAATTCTCCTTCCCTCTCCATTCCCAAACCCTGCTGTACAAGAGGAAGGGCATTTTAGGGTGCCCTAATAGTCACCATGGAAATCTTCTAAAGTTGATTCCTCTTTACTGTGCTGGAGCAAGGTGATAATACTTTAAAATACCTGTTATTTCCTTCAGGTAAACTATAATGAGACCTTCATAAGAAGATCCTGGAAGCAAAGCCTCTCTAGTCACTTCTACAGACCCAGCTCGTGGAGACAGGGATATACAAGTTATGTAAACTACTTTCCTCTCCCACCACTCTCATCAGTTCTATGAAGAGAGAGACTCAAATTTTAAATGATTCAAGGCTTGACTGCCTACCAGTCAATCAATATTTATTAAGCACCCACTGGGTCCCAGACACTGTGCTAAGCTAGAGATACAAAGAAAGGTGGAATATGCTAATGTTTTGTAAAGAAGCAGACGGGTCCACTTTGCCCCCTTCCCCTCAGTTCTAAAATAGAAATAATTTTAAGTCATTAGCATTTGTCAGACACACCTCTTTTCAAGCACTTCAAATTGTGCTAAAAGTAGTGGGAATTTAACCTGGCACTTATCACTTGCTTCATTAGTATACTGGTGTAAATAGTCTGATGAAAACATAGAAAACCTGGTGATTTGTAGAGTATTTTTTTTTTGTTTGGATTTGTGTGCATGTGCTGTTATTTATTTATTTATTAATTCATTCATTTATTTTAGTTGTTATTGTTTGGGGCAGAGGGGATATGTGGCTCTGGTCTCTGAAATTCTTCTCACTCCTTCATCTTCACAGCCAAAAGCAAATATAGTATTCTTTTGGTTTTGCAAGACGGAGATCTAGACTGTGATCTAGAATTGATCTTTAAAAGTTATGTCTTTCTCCTCTCCTCCTGAGCAGGAAGGGAGCACAAGAGTAAGAAAGGAGAAGCAAGATTTAGTGTCATGTTCAATCTTGGGGAAAGAATACTTTCTAAAGAGGCAGAGAATTGTAGAGGCACGATGTATAAGGCTGACAGCCAGTTCTCAACCAGACACTTCAAAATTAAAAGGCTCCAATCAGATCAACCTTCATAATAAATATCCGCTGTTCAGACATCCATCTTCTATTGACAGATTTATAGCCTCGCCTTTTCCTGTGTACAAGTGAGAAGTTGGTTCAAGAAATTATAACTCTAGGGATTCTAGGGATCGTAGAGCATAAATATAAACCTGGAAGGGGCCTCAAAGACCATCTAATCCAAAGAGGACCCAACTAAAGCCAAGGGTAGTAAAGTGTCTTGCCTAAAATCACATACCTAGTAAACATCAGAAGTAGGATTTGATGGTGTAGCGGCAAGCACCCCAAGCGTCCTCAGGGTTTGCTGCCAATACAGGTTCTTGGATATGCTTTGACAAAGGAAAGCAACTCAAAATGGGTTAACAAGCTTACTTTAATCAGGCAAATATGTATCGTTTACCTAGTTCAGGGGGAAAAGGTCAGCACCCC
>NW_027186304.1:39305647-39314563 GCF_028583685.1 Petaurus breviceps papuanus | reverse complement strand
ATCAAATCACAGAACACTTCTCAAAGTGAGCCCCCAAAACAAAGCTACACATCAGAGCTTATATAGCCTTCTCCTGGCTCAGAGAATGTAACAACCTTATTGACTCACTGGCCAATCAAGAAATATCTACTGAAAAACAAGGTGCACATTAGCCTAGGGGCAGGGAAGATGTTCAAAATTTACATTCCCATTACAGATGGACATCCTCTCACTTCAGGGATAGCTAGATGGTGCAGTGGGTGGAGAACTGAACTTGGAACCAGCAAGACTCATCTTCATGGGCTTGAATCTGGTCTCAGACACTTACTAGCTGTGTGACCCTAAACAAGTCACTGTTTGCCTCAGTTTCCCCATCTGTAAAATGAACTGGAGAAAGAAATGGCAAACCATGGGGACACAGTCAGATACAACTGAAATAACTTAACAACAACTTTCAAAGTTAGTAGTTTTACCACGTTGTCACTTCTGTGAATTGGAGTAGAAACACTGGGCTTGTGTTAAGAGAACTAGGTTTACATCCAGGCCCTGCTCCAATCAGTGGCAGTTTATCAATGGGATCTTAGACCAGTAACCTAGCTTCTCTGAGCCTCAGTTTCATTATCTGTAAAATTAATGTAATAATACTTTGGACTATAAAGCTCACTGTGCTTTGCCGATGGTAATCACTTAATAAATGCTTTTTCATTCATTCGTCCACAGGGTTATTGTGAAGATTAAACGAGATAATGTATATAAATTGTTTTATAACAGTAAAAGTGCTATACATTTATGAGCTATTATTTATTGTTATTTTTAAGTAGAAGGGCGAACTAGGGAGACCCCTACCTTCGTTCAAATAAATATCTTTTAAGTACCTTTGGAGGCAGGTTTTGTGATAGGTTCTGCAGGAAGTAGGAAAAAAGAACAATACATGAGTCTACCCTCCAGGAATTTGTAATCTAGTTGGGAAAAGGTCTACGTACATGAGATGAGTAACCACAAAGGCTGTTGACTTTGATGGGGGCTACAGGTAACAACCCTAATGCCTACAAGGCAAAACAGACTTTTGTGCTCAATAAACATGTTCAGAGGATGTTCTTAAGGGAAACCCCAGGCAGAAATTCCAATAAAGGTAGGACAAAGGGGGATGTAACTGTGATGTCTATTGAGAAGAGGGATGACTCTGGATTTGGGGGGGAACTTGCCTTAAAATCTCATCTCATAAATACACCCAGGTAGGAATTTCTGAGCAAGTCACTGAACTTCTGTCAGACTGTTTTGTCATCTGTAAAATGGGGGCAATAATACCTAAAGCACTTCATGGGGTCATTGTAATTGTGAGTTCTTGGACGACTAGGACTGACTGTCTTTTGCTGCTTTATTTCCCCAGCACTTACTATAGTGCCTGGCACATAGTAGGTGCTTAATAAATGTCTATTGATCAATTGAACTAATATATGTGAAAGAGCTCTTTAAAGTACTATTTAAATGTCAGCTATTATTGTGGGAGTCATATGTATGAGGCTGCCAAGCTGCCTCCACATTACTTTCTTCATCGTGGAGATAGATATCAGACTGAATGAATGAGAACTAAAGATACTGAAGATACCCTGTGTACTATGGACCCCATTTATCTGTATTATTAGATTGGGGTGTGTGTATGTGCTATGATTGTAGCTAGGATAAAATTGGTTGGGATGTGAAAGGAAATGGGGGAAGGGAAGGGAAGTGGGACTGCAGGAAGAGAAATGCCAGCTTGAATGTATTGGCACCATCCCTGGAGGTTTGTGTGTGGGCAAAACCTGACTACATTTGGCACTTAAGGAAACAACTTCAATCATCTGTACCACACAGAGACTTAAAACAGGAATGTTAATGTATGAACCTGTTTACTATGCTTTACAAATCTTTCAAAGTGTATTAGCTTTACTTTTTATTTAAATATGCACTAAATACTTGGGTCCCAAATAGACTTTACTGATACGTGAAAAGATTGCCTGGCTTTAGATTCACCCTGCCCAAATTCAAAAACAAAACCAAACTAAGCCAAAAAAAAAAATAATAAGGTAGGGGCGGCTAGGTGGTACAGTGAATAGAGCACTGGCCCTGGAGTCAGGAGTACCTGAGTTCAAATCCAGCCTCAGACACTTAGCACTTACTAGCTGCATGACCTTGGGCAAGTCACTTAACCCCAATTGTCCTGCCCTCCCCCCTCCAAAAAAAAGCAGAAACAAAACAAACAAAAAAAAAAGTTATTCAAAACCATGAGGATGTAAAAAAAAACCAGAAATATAGTGGGTACCCATGAATTTGTCAATGGCTAAAAAAAGTGTGGTATAGGAATCTAATGAGATATTATTGTACAGTAAGAAATGAGAAACATGAGGAATTCAAGAAAAAATGTAAAGATATGTTGAATTGACACAAAGTAAAATAAGCAGAACCAGAAGAATATTATATACAATTACTACAACAGTGCAAACGAAGAGATCCTTAAAAGGAAGCTGAACTTTGAGTAATTGAAAACCCAACTGTCCCAGAAAACAGATAATAAAACATAGTTCCCACCTCCTTGCAAGGAGACATAGGAATGAGCAAAAGGCAGTACATGTTGTCAGATTTGGTCACTCTCTATGACTTTTGTTTAACTGTTCATCTTCATTACAAGGGAAGAAGGTTCACTCTGGAAGGTGGAGGAAGAGATCTTCTTTTTCCCTGGGTATGACTGTGATATAATGACAAAAAACAGAAATAAAAATTTACTTAAAACAAAACACCTAGAATGGTTCGTTGGCTGTACTCGCAAATAAGCAAGATGAAGGAACGAATTCTTTTTGCATTTTTATAATCCATGAAAACAAAATTTTCAAAGCTTATAATAGGTCACAAATAGCTTCATTTTTAATTTTTATTCATTTTTTGTTTTTACATCGTCTTAATTTTTTCCCATATATCCCTGCCCCCTTCCCCTGCTCAATGAACCATAACTTGTCTTTTAAGGTAAAGAGAAGGGGTAAAATGCATTTCATTAAAATTAACCAATATGTAAACCCAAGTCTGCCAAGAAAAGAAGAGAAGAAGGGACATTTTCTCTTCTCTTTTTAGGGAACCAGCTTGATCATTATAATATGAAATTCCATTTCGGATTCCTTGTTCTTTCCGATTACATTTTTATAGTTATGTATATGTTATGTTATAGTTATGTATATCGTGTTCCCATTCTTTTTCACTGTGTCAGTTGTATGTCTTCCAATATTTCTCTGAAATCTTCATATTCATCTTTTCTTACTGTACACTAGAGTAATATTCCATTCTGTTCATATGCCACAACTTGTTTATCCATTCCCCAATCAATGGAGATAAGTTTGTAGTTCTTTGATACTACAAAAATGTTACTATGACTATTTAGGGAGCCTATTAGACCTTTTCTCTGCCTTTGCTCTCAATGGGGCATATGTCTAGAAATGTGATTTTTTTGGTCTAGGGGTAAGAACACTGAAATCTTAACATACTTCTAAATCCCCTTCCAGAATCGTCCCATTTCACAGCTCCACTAACAGCTTATGAGCAGAACCATCTTTCCACAATCTGTCCAACATTAACTATCCTGAACTTTTTTTTCAGCTTTTGGTCAATTGGTTGGATGCAAGGTGAAACCTCAGAGAGCTTTGATTTGCATTTTCCTTATTCATAGTGATTGGAACAATCTTTCCTAGATTGTTAATTGGTTGCAATTCTTCTTTTGAAAACTGTTTCACTGTGTCTTCAAATCCCACTCATTGTTTTGGTCTTTGTTTTTATCAAAAGGGCATGTCACTAATAAATGCATTGTCTGTTGGAATAATAATAAAAGTACCCTTTAAATTTTGAACGACCTTAATATTTTTCCACATTTGAGTAAATGGGCCCATCATCAGATAGGCTAACTATTTGCTAAAGGGCTGGTTCTTTCAGTTGACCCATGTGGAAACTACCCTATAGGTAGTTTCTCCTAAACTTATGTAGAAACTGCCCTGGAAGCTGGAAATGGAGAACAACCTTGGAGAAAAAACAGAAATGTGGAAGGAGAGCCCTGGCCATTGCTGTGGAAAGAAAGTAGAGAAGTGAAAGCCTTCCCTGTAAGGACCCAAACTAACCAGGCCATGCCAAATGAAAGATATTCAAGCATCAACAAGTAGCGACTAGTATTGTGTGCATCTCTTACAGAGCCAAGAAGAGGGAAAGAATGGAAAGGAAATTGAGCTTAGGGAATAGGTAGTAAGCCTGTAGTGAGCTCTGGTGGGGAGACAGAGAAATTATTCACATTTTTTCCACATTTAATCAGCTCCACCAAGGTGAAATTGAGATTTGAGCTGCTTCAGGCCAGTTCTTTCTTTTGTTTCTGCTCAGTTCAGTCAACTTGAGGAATGAAATTCATAGATTTTGCCCTGTGGGGAAAAAACTTTTGCCTTGTCCTTTCTCTTCCATGAGCCTAAAAGTAGGTGAAACCCTTATTGACACAGGAATTAAGTTATCATGATTTTGGAGAACTTTAAAATGGCCTAAGAGAATACTGCATGTTGAAAGCCTTCTTTGCTGCTAATCTTCAACATTTTCTTTCTTTATTGGCATTTTCTTGGCTACCTAACCCCTGTTCCTTCCCTTTTTTTGTTCCTTCCTTTCCAATTGCATGTAGTGTAGATCACCTCTGGGCAGCCCTCACATCTGACTCTCTTGTGGCAAAGAGTGTTTATGCTGAGCTTCAGCAAGAATGGGTCAATGAAAAGAATTACATATCAAGTCCCTCTTTCCCTCCCTCCCCAAACCTGCCACATAGCCACAGCTACAGATGTCTTTGTTGTAACACCTTAATATATAAGATGCTTAGAAAACCATCAGGGATTGCCATTCACTCTTCCTTCTGCCTTTTTTTCTCGTGTTTACAGTTTCTGGGGAGTCCATAATCAAAGAAAGTGTGCTCTCCCCCCTTTTCTCTCTCTCTCTCCCTCCTTCCTTCCCCCCCTCCTTTTCTCTCATTCTCTCTCTCTTTTCTCTCTTATTTTCTCTCTCGCTCTCTCCCTTGTTCTCTCTCTCTCTTTCTCTCCTCTTTCTTTCTCCCTCCTCTCTCATTTTCTCTCATTCCCTCTCTCTTATTCTTTCTCTCATTCTCTCTTTCTCTTGTTCTTTCTCATCTCTCTCTCCTTCCCTCTCTCTCTTTTTCATTTTCTCTCTTTCTCTGTCTCTTATTCTTTCTCTCTTGTCTCTCTTTCTCTCTTTCTCTCTCTCTCTCTCTCTCTCTCTCTCTCTCTCTCTCTCTCTCTCTCTCTCTCTGTCTCTCTCTGTCTCTGTCTCTCATAATCCTCCTCTTTGACAAAGCATTACTACATGTGTCCTTTTCTTCTGGTGGTATCACTGTTTCTTTTAAACCTAGTTAGAAAAGGGAGGAATCAGGCACCCTCCCAAACACAGATACTCCTTCACACATAGACCACAGATATTTACTCTGTCTCCCACTTCTTTCTTCACATTGTCACAGCCAGGAGTAGTGGAAGAGAAGACAATAGCTAGCTTGGTCAACACAATGGCCAAGAAATGTAGCAGAGCTGGCTTCCATTCACTTATGGCAATGCTAGCAGGTACACGTGCTTCAATAGTTCAATGGATCTACAATTTCATTATTACATTTGCTCTCTCCAAACATGCCCACAATCCATCATCACAACCCCTCTATCCCTTTTCATCACCTAGTGACCCTTGTCCATACCCTGCAATTAGTCCTCCAAAGGGGTCTACCCAGTGTGCTGGGAATTTTCCAGCAGATCTTTGACATTGCATGAGTACCAATGGAGCATGTGGGCTTTTCATCAGTTAACATATGAACTGCCCACTTCCTTCTCTGTCATTTATCTTTCAGATGATAGCCTTTATGATATCAACTTCTCCTTTGTGATTCTTCACTGGTAGCATGTGGCAGTAAACTCACACTCATTTTCACCTTTTCCTTGCCCTTTAAATGACCCACAACTTTAAATTCTTCTCATACTGTGGATTTCTATGACTTGCAGGTATACAGAACCATCAGAAGAAAAGTGATGTTTAAAAGAAAGTTGGGTCTTTTGTTTCAGGGTGAAGTTTGGGTCATCTAAAGAAAGACTTAGCTTCCTAAAGGCAACCCAGTCTCTTCAATTCTGAGTTTAGTTCATTGTTCATGTATCCACAGTGTCTGTCCAAGCTCTCTGCATTGATGGACTCACAAGAACATAGCAAGGAGATTTAGGGAGGAGGAAGAAAGGTGCCTACTGTCAGTATTTCTTGTATTAATTATTGTCCTAAAGTCAGAAGGCAGATTTGCTTGCTTGCCAAGAATAAAATAGTCCCAGATATTTCTCTGGGGCACATAAAGGCTGTGACTGCATTGTTTGGATTAACCAGAAGACTGTCCTGCTTCCCTAATGCAGCCACATTTCTGTGGGTCTCTCCCAGTTATGCTAGCCCATGGGAAGAGGACCAGGATTGCTGTACATTTTGTCTGTGTTTTCCCTTCCCCTGAACATCTGTGTGCTGGGCTATGCTTGGCATCTCCCTGGTGGCTAAGGGCTCAGCCTTCCAATACAAGCAAGTCTGTGATAATAAGACCTTTCTGAGACAGCCTAGGCTGTGTCTCAGAGATGATAATTGTCTGAGACTCTGCCCCATCAACCTTTGGGCATGTTTGAGAGCTCCGTATATAATATAGAAAGGACACTAGGGACATACAAGAGCACATTTTGCAGGGTGATGGGGTTGGGGGAGGGGAGGTCTGGTGTCATTTCACTGTCACCTACTCTAGGTAAAAGGAATATTGTGTTAGGTTCAGCATGCCACATTTTTAATGAGCCAAAATATATTCACAGAAGGGTGAATAAGATGGAGAGGGATTTGAAAATGGGCCAGTGGAGGATCACTTGAAAGAACAGGGGATATTTAACCTGGAAAAGAGACAACCTCAGGGAAGACAAGATTGTTGTCTTCAAATATTTGAAGAGTTATTGTGAAAGAAGGATTAGTCTTGTTTTGTTTGGCCCCACAGGACCAATGGAAAGAAGTTTCAGAGAAGCAGATTTTTGACTCAATGTAAGGAAAAACATCCTAACAATTACAGCTACCCAAAAGTAGAATAGCCTGCCTCGGAAAATGGTGAGTTTACTGCTCCTGTAAATGACTATTTATTTTTAGGGATGTGATCAAGGGGATTCATGCTTCAAAAATGAGTTGGACTAGGTGACCTGAGAGAGCTATTCTAACTGAGCTTCTGTGACCCACTACGAGCACCAAAGAAAGGACCTGGGGTAATTGTTTCACTCACCCCTACCATCCCCAAAGAGCTAGTCCTGTAACCTTGTGTGTGTGTGTGTGTGTGTGTGTGTGTGTGTGTGTGTGGTATGTGGTGTGATATCTGAATGTGTGTAGTATATGGTGTGATATCTGTGTGTGTGTGTAGTATATGGTGTGACATTTGTGTGTGTGTGTGTGTGTGTGTGTGTGTGTGTAGTATATGGTGTGGTGTGTGTATGTATAGTATGTGGTGTGGTGTGTGGGTGTGGGTGTGCATGCATTTTAATAACCCAATTTAACTCTGCATGAGGATATACCCGAAGGATTTTAGATTTTAGATTTAGATTTAACAAAATTGACCCATGCTTTTGATTAGTAGAGAGAAGAATTTCACATCTATTTCTTTATACTAGTTTGAATTTTTAAATAGCATCAAGGATAGAGTTGCTTTCTTCACTACTACCTGTGAATTGTCCCTCTTTCTATAGTCAAAACACATAGTCATTTCATCGAAGAAAACATTTCATATTAAATACCAAGAAAATTAAGTAAGCTTCAGCAAGGCTTGAATTCTGTTTAATTTAATTCAACAGACATTTAGGAAACACCAGTGGTATCATGTGCACAGGGTGGCTTTTTTAGAAACAAATCTTTTTCCCCTCTAAGGTAAGAGATGACTCTCATTTGTCAAGTTTTCATTTTGTTATTATCACTGTTATATATTTGTCAGACACCCAAATGATGGCATATAAAGTGAAGAAATAGCTACCTCTAAATATATTACCACCTACATTCCGGACTGTCCCCATGCAACGCAGTACGGTGAAAAAAGTAAGGTTTGTAATTGAACATTTCCTCAGAGACTTCACTAGAGTTGGTCTCTTCATCTCTTCAGACCTCAAGTCCATGGATAAAGTGAGGGGATTACACTAGCTGGCCTCTGAGGTCCTTTCTATCTCTGATCCATAATCCTAATACTCCCTAGAAAAGGGAGGTAATTAAGCAGCCCCACTCTTCAACCTCCTTTTCCCATTTTTTTGATTATCCAAAAGGGTAGCCGCGTATACTTGCTGCTCACAGAAACCAAAACAGCTGCTGTTATCTGTCTGTAAAGGAACCCTTTGGATCAACTGAATTGGCCACAGGATGTCACTGTTACTCCACAGACATAGAGTAAATCAGCTGTTTATTGTCAAAAGGGTAGATTAAGATTGAAACTCATTTCTGTTGAACCCAGGGCAAACTTCTTCCTACCTCTTAGGGGCTTGGGAGTCCTTCACACTCTGCACACACACCAATTATACCTCCTTACAACGGCCACATGTCCTGCCTTCCCCCTTTTCTCTCCCTGTCTTCATTATTTCATGTCATACAAACAGCCAACCAGTCTGCCACCAGGTCTGGGAGTGATATAAGTTGTGTTCGTCTCCCAGATGGCAGGTAGTATGTGTTTTAACAGCATTTCTGGCATTACTATTTTCCAGGCCACAGGAACAGATGCCAGTAGGGGAATACAAATTTTTATGAGGCCTTAGCATAGTCTCCCTGGCTCAGTCACATTGGTCTGTGTGTCTGTGTGGCCCTGTTCTCTACCCCAGTCACAGTTTTGTGGTCCCCCAAAGACCAAAATGCCTCTTTCCCTTT
>NW_027186304.1:39284639-39302647 GCF_028583685.1 Petaurus breviceps papuanus | reverse complement strand
AAGATGCATTTGGGGGACCAAGATGTCCCACTTCCTTCCCTGAATTCACACAATGTAGCCAGAAACCTATTCTACCCACTTCTAAGGCTTTTCCTGTGATTGGGGCTAGAATATATCCAGGAACCTGTGCTCAGTCAAATGAAAACAAGTCATCCTGTCAAACACATAGTAACCATGTTTTCTGGACCCCAAATCAGGACATGGTCTGAGGAAAGATCCTTTCTTTTCAAATTATAGATACTCTTCTTTTGTGACATTGAGACTACCCTAGAAAGATCATTCATACATTTGAAAAGCATTTACTAAATGACTTCTATGTGCAAAGTAGCAAGCTAGTTGCTGAGGATACAAATACAAAAATGAAATAGTCTTTGTTCTCAGGGAAGACCTATTCTACAAGAGGTCAGGTCCCTGAACTTATATCCTACTGCAAGCAATTTAGTGTTTATTAAGCAAAGGGATTGACTTCCTCTACCCCAGAAACTATGCCCATTTCACCATCATTATCACTGTCATCATCATCATCATTATATTTTGTAGTATATATCCATTGCCTGGAGACTGATAAGTTGTTTCTATGTTCAAGGCACCACCTCCAACCCCTGTCCCATTAATTATCCTCAGTCCATCACTCCTAAAAATTTTGGTCCATTCCAATCCTAATTCTCACCTGTAACTAAGGAAGTTGAGGGCAAGACTGGGGTGGAAGGGGTCCGTATACATATATATATATATGAGTATGTTCAATCTTCAAGGAGCCTTAGAGATTCTCTTTTCCAAACGTCTCATTTTATAGATGAGGAAAATGAGGTCCAGGAAGGCAAAAATTATTTCTCAACATGACATAGATCAAAAATGACAGAGCAAGGTCTAAAATCCCACTTTTCCAGGTCTAAAAGACTTACATTCTTTCCACTACACTAAGCTTCCTTCCATCCATGAGGGTATGGCTACAGGTATGGCTTTAGTGATGTCCCACATCCTGGATGGTCCTGTGAGGAGTGTGGGGAATGAAAAGTCATGGTAGGCCATGCAGAGAAGGAACATATTACCACTTAATGTTGCTAAAGTTCACTAAGTTCAATCAGTTGAACTGGGACACCTGGTACAATGGAAAGAACCATAGCTGCCTCTGCCAAGTACAACCTGTGTGATCGTTGGCTGGTCATTTAATTTCTTTGACTCTTACTTTCCTCTATTTTAAAATGAAGGGGTTAAACTAGGTGACTTCTAAGGTAGTTTCTTGCCTGAAATCTTTGAGTCTATGCTCCTAGAGAATGTAATACTATGCAGGATACAGAAACTTCTAACAACTGAATCTTCTAAACTAGGTAATCAAATGAAGGGCAAGGTTGCAAGTGACAAACTTCAAGGACTCAGTTTGCTTCTTGTTTTTCTATTATACACGTGTTTCTTCTTTAAACATCTTAAATTTGGAGTAGGATTGCCCATCATTCTATTTCAGAATGGAGAGGGAGGAGGTATAAGTAACAAATGGATAAAAAACTACTGATGGCAGACAAGTAGAAATTGTTGTGTATTCATTTGTTCTGTCTTGTCTGACTTTTTGTGACCCCATTTGGGGTTTTCTTGGTAAAGATAATGGAGCGGTTTATCATTTGCAATGTAAGCTTCCTAGGGAAGCTTAGAACCTTATCTTCCCAGGATCTTTGTAACTGAGTGAGGTCTCAGAACTGGTCTAAGCTCCTCGTAAACTTGACTGAAAGCAGTGAACTTTTGTCCCAGGAAATTTCAACCTATTCTATAACTAACCCAAACTCAAGTGCCCTAAATGGAACCCAACCTGTCTCTTAAGTGGAGTATGTCATATAGTAATAATACTGGAGCTTTTTTTTTTTTTTAAGGCATACAGACTTGTGATTTTATTGGTAGAGTAACTTATATGT
Source organism: Petaurus breviceps papuanus (assembly GCF_028583685.1). Lineage (NCBI taxonomy): Eukaryota > Metazoa > Chordata > Mammalia > Diprotodontia > Petauridae > Petaurus > Petaurus breviceps. The sequence goes on along the minus strand of NW_027186304.1, from coordinate 39,300,740 downwards.
GGAAACTCCATTCATTGACATAGAACCTCCAGTCTTCTTAGAGAGTTTTCTATTTTTCTTTTTTGGGGTTAAGTGACTTGCCCAAGGTCACAGGCTAGTTTTTGTGTTAAGTGTCTGAGGCCAGATCCGAACCCAGGTCCTCCTGACTCCCGGGCCGGTGCTCTATTCACTGCGCCACCTAGCTGCCCCCCCCTTTTTTTTTTGCTATCAACAACTATTTATTTTTTTCATCAAGACTATGGCATTTTGTCTTATCAAATTTTTTTTTGTCTTCACTTCCAGCTTCACTTCACTCTCCATGGGGGAGAAGCAGGGTGGGGGTTACTGAGCAGAACAAGAGCCAGGAACCCAGGGATTCAAGCTCATAGGACACAGCAGATATTACAGGGACCAAACACATGAAGAGTCAAGAGTCCAAGGATTTGGGGGCGGCTAGGTGGCACAATGAATAGAGCACTGGCCCTGGAGTCAAGAGGACCTGAGTTCACATCCGGCCTCAGACACTTAACACAAAAACTAGCCGTGTAACCTTGGGCAAGTCACTTAATCCCAATTGCCCTCCAAAAAGAAAAAAATGTAGTCCAGGGACTCAGGCATAAGTTATGGAAATGGACAAGTCTAAAAGGTCAATGCAACAAGGTCCAGGTAGATCGAAGCAGCAACACTAACAAGCAAGAACACCCAAATGAACTTGCTTATATGGCACATCTTGTTTTCTTTTGCCCTCTTTCTTCTAGGTTTTGGCTGCCCCAGGTCCAAAAATGTATAATGGCAAACAAAGGGAGAATCTCCTGTGTAGAGAAAGTGGTATCATTAGAATTTCTAATGGATTCTAGCACAATGGATAGTTACCTTCTGTATTCATGGGAATGCTAGCATTAATTTGATATGAAGGGGACTTTCTCCCCTGAAAATAAATATCAACTCCTAATGGCATCAGGTTAAAGTTCTAGGTAGAGTCAATTGCTAATGACTCCTCACTCCCTCACCCTATTTCCCTCACCCCCCAAAAAAGGCATTTTAGCCAGAATCATTTGTAGTGCTGGCCCATATTCCAGACCACTGTTCCATGTTTAATTGGGATGAACTATCTCAAAGGGAAAGAGGGAGAAGAACAGAGAGGCTATCGATTCATTCCTTCAGCCTAGTCATGTATGAATTCAGTCTTCCTGTGCAGACAGGGAAGTGGAGAAAAAGTGGAAATGATGGAGACAAAGGCAAAGATAGAGCAGAAAGAGAACAAGATAGAAACAGAGAGGCAGAGAGCCAGAGAGAAGACAGAGACAGAGAAGCAGAGAGGAATAGGCAAAGAAGCAGAGAATGAGAGAAGGGAAGAGAGGGAAGAGAGAGACAGAGACAGAGAAACAGAGTCAGAGAGAGAGAGAGAGAGAGAGAGAGAGAGAGAGAGAGAGAGAGAGAATCAGAGACAGAGACAGACAGAGAGACCAGGAGAGAGACAGAGAAAGAGAGGGGAAAACAAAGAAAGAGCAGCAGAGAAATAGAAACAGAGAAAGCTAAAACAGAGACAGACAGAGAAAAGGGGGAGAGGCAGCGAGACAAAGAAAGAGACTCAGGGAAACCAAGAAAATCAGAGAGAAGAACCAGTGAGCTGGAGACAAAGGGAGGACAGGCAAAGAAAGCTCTGACCCGAAAGCATCTTTGTATGTGTGTGCACATAGGAAGCATGTGTGCACTGTGAGTGTGTGTGTGGTGCACAAGTGCATTCAGTCTAGCTGGGGCTCTCTCACATGGGACCATAAAGCCATGGTGCCAGGGGGAACAATGTGAGTTTGTAATGTGCTGAAGCCGGGCTCGCTGTAACTCAGTGCTGTGCTGAATGGAGTGGAAGAAATACCATTAAATTCGTGACTCCATGAGGTAATAATATTCCCAGCGAGCCCACGCCTACAGAAATACGCCCAGCGAGGGGGCTTTCCGGGAGCCCCCTCGAAGTTAGAACAAGCTGCCTGTCTCCTGCTGCCAGGACACAGAGAAAAATGAGGACCAGCCACCAAGTACATCACAAACTTAGTGACCTGCGTCACCTCCCTTGGTGTAGCGACTAGCCCGGCTGCCTTTTGAGCACGGAGAAAGAACCGTCAGGCAAGGAGATGTTCTCTGGTACTAAGAAGCATCGCAAGTCCAAAACGCTTGCAGCGCGCATCCTTCCCTCCCTGCCCGCCAGCCCTAGCGAGCAGTTCCGATGGATTCGCTGCCTTGCCCTAATTCTCGCACATCGCAGGACCGGCTACCGCAAGGAGGGTTCCTAGTTGGGCACAAGGTGGCGCCCTCACCTTAACATTTTCGAGTTCTCCTTTCACAAGGACATCAAGCGAGGCTGTTTCAAGACTCCAGTCCTGCAGTGTGCTGGATGAATGGGGAATTAGACAGCCCGAGACAGTATTCGGTCATTGTTCCTGATCACTGGGGCCTCTGGTGCCCAGGGAGAACTCCAGAATCCTTTTTACACTTGACCCTGAGGCAGTTCAAGGTTTCCACTGCTGCAGACCTGGCTGTTAAGAAACAAAGCATTCAGGAAGGCATCAATCATATTCTCTGTCAGTGTTAGATTTAGATAGTTTGCCTCATTTTGAATATCTTGTGCAAGCAAACGAATATAGATCTCTTATGTAAAGAGAGGTAGATAGATAAATAAACAGACAGATGTAGATAGGTGGATGGATAGATGGATGGATGGATGGATAGTCATAGGTAAGAAGCAATTGTTAAGTGTTTATTATGCACCAAGCATTGGGTTAAGTGCTAGGGATAACAGATACAGGAAAAAAGAAAAACGACTTCTGGCCTTAAGGTCTTGAGAGATAGAAGCTAAGCCAGTAGGGAAGGGAAAGGTGCCTGGCCTGGGATCAGATATACATATGTACATATACACATGTCTAAACATGCATGTATACGCATGTGCATGCATGTTCATGTTATCATGTGTGCATTCAAGCTAAAACTTAAAATAATAAAAATTCTCATCTATATAGCACTCTGTGGTTTAGCAAAGTGTTCCCTATGACACCCCTGAAAATAGATAGTATAAATGTTTGTATTCCTATTTTCAATTGAGGAAACAGAGTTCCAGGGAGATTAGGAAATTGAACTAGGGTCTCAAAAGTTTCAAAGCTGTCCGAGCCCATATTTGAACATAGATCTCTGTCTTCAAGAACAGTTCTCTACTATTTCAGGCTGAATTTATTCTCATCTAAGAATATTTCCATTTCTGTTAAGAAACCAGGACCCCTACAAAGCATCAGTGAGTTCTTGAATGCCAAGGTCTAAAATTCCCACCTAAAGGATACAATTTATCCAGTTTCCAAGACAGGTTCAGTATCATTCTCCTCTAGGTTTTAGTAAAGGTATGACTAGCAAAGGCAGTGACTTGGAAGGCTGCATAACCAGAGAACCAAGGTGGACCTCAGAGACCCCCTTCTTTTATAGATACAGAGCTGAGGCTCAGAGGAGCTGTGACTAATCCAAGGTCATAGAGTGACAAAGCCAGGTGGAGAACCTAGGTTTTTCTGACCCTCACTGAAGCATTCTTTTCTCTGAACCATCCATACTACCTCCTAACTGTGAAGCATTTCACACATATCTGTTCCCTGGCTGAAGGCCCCATCTTTGCTGAGCTTAGACTGCATTGGAACAATAAAATAAGTCACACATAACTTAATATTAGTGGAAATTATTGCTGTGGTGCTTGAAAATGATTACCAGGCTATCAGGAATTTATAATAGGAATTCCAGGAAGCCCAGAGGCTCCCAACCAACATATATGAATTTAAGGAGAAACAAAAGCTCCATCTTCTGGCAAAACATCACTTACCTAGAGCTGACTCTTTAATGAGGCCCCAGTCTCCAGTCTCATATTTTGCTGGCCTTGAATACTGTTCCTTCTGCTATACATCCTCCCTGCTGGCTCCACAGGGCAAACATGTGTTGGATGGGAGAAATTCTCTTCCCCATTCTATGGGATCTTTGTGGGGACTTTCATTTCTAACCTTCCTTCTTTGGTTTGGTTGCCTGGACTCCTATCACAGAGACACCCAATACCAGTCGTCAGAGCTTGGACTGACACAACCAGCCTCTCTCTGCATTTCAGTTACTAGAAGTGGAAGTTGGGGATTGTTGATGTTTACAGTAAAATGTGATTCTTTGTGGAACAGGGATATTTGGAGAATCCCTGATCAGTTAGATCAGGACACCTCCCATGAAACTGGGCATGTGTGTTTTGGCCACGTGAGAAGGGACATGTGCTCTGTCCCTTTGCTAAAGGACATACTGAGCAGATGCTTCTGGTCATTACTCATGTGTCTCCATTACCAAAGGGCTATGCCAAAAAGGATTGGCAACTGAGACAGAAAGAGCAGTGCGTTCTGTGGGGTTTTAAGGACAGAGGACAGGTTGCTTCTGGCCTCTTTCAAGTTTGTCTCTTTATTGGGACATATCCAAGTCCACTACTCTTTGGCACCACCCTCAATCATAGGGTTTTGTGAGAACCAACCAGGAACCCCCAGTTGCATATGCTCTTAAACAAGGGGCCAGAGCATATGTCCCTCCATGTAGGGCCACAGCAGGCATGCCGAATTCTAAGTGTCCCAGTCAACAGATTGGGAAGGGGGTTCCTTTGACATCCCTTGTTATGTTCATGTTTCAAGTCCTGTTACTTTGGCTTATATAGCTAAATTTGATTCTAAAATTCTACATCAACATGTGCAAGGGTCTATAAAAATGAAAAAGTATAGGGGCGGCCAGGTAGCACAGCAAGTAAGAGCACTGGCTCCAGTGTTGAGAAGACCTGGAGATCGAATACCGGGCTCAGACACTTAGCACCCACCTAGAAACACCTGGCCGTGTAACCTTGAGCAAGTTACTTAACCCCAATTGCTTAGGGGCGGCCAGGTGGTTCAGCGAGTAAGAGCACCGGCTCCAGTGTTGGGACGACCTGGAGATCGAATCCCGGGCTCAGACACAGCACCACACCCAGAAATAACTGGCCGTGTAACCTTGAGCAAGTTACTTAACCCCGATTGCTTAAAAAAAAAAAAAAATGAAAAAGTATATGGCTCCTGACCTCAAAGAGCTGATAATCTATTAGGAAGATAAATAAATACACAGTTAAGTACAATACAAGGTAGGGTGCCATAAGAGCAAAGGTAAATTACACTCAAAGGGCTCTAAAAAATTTTGAGAATTTCCAACTGGGTTAATCAGGGAAAGCTTCATGGTGAAGATGACTCCTGAGCTGAGCATTGAAGGATGAGAAGGTAGTAAAAGTGGAGAGGAAAGAATGCAAGAAGGAGGGACAACTTGCAAAAATTCCCAGGGAAGGGAAGTAGCAAGGCAAATTCTAAAACAGGTAGTAGTCAAGTTTGGTCAGAACACAGAGTGTATGAACGGAAGGACAGACTGTATCATAAGACTAGAAAGGTAGTTTGGAACTATGTTGGAATAGAATTTCTTGTACCTTCTCTTGCCCAATTTTTAGGACATATTTTAGATATATAGTGTTGATATATAGTGTTCTAAGTCATTAGCAGGATTAATGTGGTCATAACGTGAAAGACACTGTAATGCTGTTAAACAGGACCCTCCTGCACTTCCTTGGGCAGAACATCTAAGACTATGGCATTAAAGTTCAAACATTGACAACTCCACTGTCCTTAATGGTCAATAGAATTTGTTACAAAATCTATAAATATCTTTTCCATTTTTATCTGCTCTGTTTTATAAAATAGATAGAAACTGGGAAGTTAAAAAAAAAAAGATTAAAGAAAGCTTGATGAGATGACATTGTAAAGAGGACAATAAACAAATGAAAAACTCTAATTCTGTCTTCCTGACAAATGGAAAGATAGAGAAGCCAAGGGTAGCATTGGTTTAGAATCAAAACTTGCTTGTAAATTCTCACAGAGAAGGACAGTGCAAGATTATGCCACTTGGTGAAAAGATCAAGCACTTGCTGATTGAATCTGCTTCTGGACTCTTTTGATGTCTTCATTCTGGAATTTTATTTGTGTCAGTAAAACTTCTATAGATACTGTTGTAATCAGTCTCAAAGTCTGTTCCTCTATATCCGTTTCTCATTTCCCACCATTAAGAGCTTTCCCCAGGAAAAAAAGTCCATTTTTCATGTCTAGTGATATAATGTGGCTGAGAGTCCTAGACTACTACATTTTCTGATGAAATGAAATTGAGGATCATTCAAAGGGAAAATGGAGAGGTCCATAGTGGGTATAAGCAGACTGTATCACATTATGAGATAGGAGTTATGCTTGTGAAGCGGGATCTTCGGAGGAATACATGCATGACCAGAAAAAGATGAACTGGTCCCATGATCAGAAAAACAGATGAGCTAATCACGTGGCAATGGCATTTATATAGCACTTTAAGGTTTACAAAATTCTTTACATATGTTATCTCATTTGATCCCCACAACATTATTATACTCACAATATCCCCATAGCTATTATTATGCTCATTTTACAAATAGGGAAACTAAGGCTGAAAGAGGTCAAGTGACCTACCCAGGGTCACACAGGGTGATGGTAAGGGAATTTGAAGATCTTCCCTGCCCTTTAATAAGCCTAAGGGAATTTGAGAACCTTTCCTGATTTGAAAATATACTCTGCCCCCTAATAGGCTGAATGTGGTCACATGGTGCCTGCAGTGGGAGGAGTCTGCTGAAGGGTGGAGCAAAGCCCAAGAGGAGGAGTTTGCTTAGGGGAGGCTTGTTTTCCAGGAATGCCCATGCTGTTGTTACTTTGTAACTGGGCAGTGGGTCATGAGGGTTGTGATATTCTCTGACTCTGGAGAAGAGAGGAGCCTTTGCTTTGGGGCTCACTTTGGGAAGAGTTGTGTGATTTGACCAGAGGAGACTCTGGGCATCCCTTGAACCTCCCAGCTTTGAAACCCCAGGTGCTGTTGCTTGTCTCTTTGGTAACTAACTAGATATGTGATGGTCAGACAACTAGAAGCCCTGTCTGCTGAATAATGTTATTTTCTCTGTCTGTATTTTCTTTGTCTGCTTGCAATTTCTATTTGTATTCTCTGAAGTTTGGGGTGCTGACTTTTTTCTCTGAACTAAGTGAATGACATATGTTTGATTAAAGTAAGATTGTTAACCCCTTTTGAGTTGCTCTCCTTTAGAAAAGCAGATCAAAGAACCTGTGCTGGCAGCCATTCTGGGTATGCTAGGGTGCTTGCTGCTGCACACAGTGAGTAAGTATACAATGTAGGATTCAAACTCAGGTCTTCCTGATTCTAAGTCTACTTCCCTGTCCACTGTACCACACAGTTTATCTGTCAATAAGACCTTTCTTCTGCTTATATTTTCTTGGGATAAACAGGATGTTAGTATAGATCTCTCTCTACAGAATAAATAGGTCAACCTCAAGAGTCTTTAATTCAACAAAAGTACAGGGTGTTCCAAAAATCTCAGTGCAGTTTTAAGTTTCAATGATTCCCTATAATCTAGAGAATACAACTCAATCTCTTTGGTCTGGTATTCAAAGTCCTCTATAATCAGGTCCCAAACCAATCCCCACATCACCCACAGAATCATAGATTTAGAGCTAAAAAAGGACCTTAATATCTATACCTATACTCACCTATACCAACTTTCACATTTTGGTCCAGAGAGATTGAAAGATTCACAGGTAATAAAGTAGACCAATTGGAAAGCTGAAATTTGCACTAAGACTTTTGGAACACCGTGCATTTATTGACCACTGGTTAGGTTCATAATACTATAGATGCATCAAAAATAATTTCCTTACATATATCCATTTACATCTTTTCTCTTTTAGAAGAAAAATTAAACAAACAGCAGGAAGTGTTAAAAAAAAAAGGAAGTCTTACAAAATTAAACAAATTCTAAAAAGGTTGGGAATCATGGGAGTAATTTCTTAATGTGCAGTCTTAAAGTAGGGATATGTATCTTCAATACTGAGAAAAGAATTCTTTGTTTCTTTTCATAGGAAAAAAAATAGTCTACAACTACCACATCCCCATTGGGTGATAGCAAGTTAATATTGTTATCATCAATAACAATCATCATAATAATCCTATCTCTTGGTATAGTACTTCTCATCTTCAAAGCCCTTTACAGAATTTACTAAGTAATGTTCATATTAATTGTTAATAATGTAATACTTACAGATGAAAATTTTATCTTGAACTTTCCTTTTTCATATTATAATAAAGAAAATGCAACTCACTACTATTTTACATATCTTCTTCAGAACTTTTGACCCTTGGGGATAGGTAAATGTAGTCTGAATATAAAATGTGTAGGCATGTAGTAGAAATTAGATTGTTTTCTATTCAGAAAACTTCAATGGCTCCCCATTTTCTACAGAAAAGAGGTCTATCTCTTTGGTCTGGTATTCAAGGCCCTGCACAACCAGACCCCAATCTAATACCCTGTTAGCCACAGGATCATAGATTTTGAGCTAAAAAGATCCTTAAATATCGCCTAGTCAACCTTTGCATTTTGTGGCCTAGAGAGGTTAAAAGTTTACAAGTAAAAAGTAGGCACAATTAGAATTGGAACCCAGATTTTCTAACTCCAAATACACTGTTCCCTTTTCACTATACTGAAAGTTATCAGCTCCATTCAATAGGTCACTGTCTTCTTAACCTAATTTGCATATCCTTCTTTTCATTTATTCATTCTATGTCATTTCCAGAAACATGTATCAAGCACTTACTATGTGCAAGGTACTATGTCAGGTGCTGATGACAGAAAGTCAAAAAGGAAAGTAGCCCCTGTCCTCAAGAAGCTTACATTCTGCTGTAGAGACAGAGTAGCAACACAGATAAGTATAATATATTCAACAAATATTTATTAATTCAGTAAACATGTGTGAAGGATATTTGTCACATACATGCTTATGGACAAAATAAAAATAGTTACAATCCTTATGTTCAAAGAACTTATATTCTACTAGATACACAACATGTAAAGAGACAAGTATAATACAAAGAAAAGATCTAGAAAAAGTGCTCAAAGAAGGCTTCATAGAGGAAAGGACTTTAAACTTTGAAAGAAGAAATAGATTCTGAATAGTAAAGCTGAAAAGGGAGTTGATTTTATGCGAGGAGAGTTGTTTGTTCATGTGTAAAGAAATGTAAGACTATTATGGGTCAATTTGAGAGTACAGTCAATAGTCTAATTTGGCTGCAACAGAATGCATAAACAATGCAAAGTCAGATTGGAAAAGTTGGTTGGGAAGAGGGCTGTAAGAAGGCTTTAAACATCTGCTTGTGCAAAGTTCTGTGTTAGGCAGTTGAGAAGTGGCAAAAAAAAAAAACATATAGACCCCCAAAACCTTGCTCTCAGAGCTTACAAGCTAACATGTAGGAAAGATATAAACAAATAATCATAGTATGAGTGACAGTGAGATAAAAACTATGGAGATGACTGGAGAAATTTGAGGCAAAGAAAAGGATAGTGTTGGGGCAACGGAGCATCAAGAAAAGCTTCATAAAGAAATGGACGTGATTTGGGTCTTGTAATAAGGAAGAGATTCCAACAGACTGAGATTGGGGTTAGAGTCCACAAGAGTCATGAAGTTTTGTGTCTTGTCTCTATTACAGCTCTATTGCGGGTTCTTCCTGGATAGGAATTAAATTTAATTCATATTTACATTCTTACAGTGTTTGGTTCTTAATGGGTACTAGGTAAATATTTGTCAATTATAAGATCATAGATTTAGAACTGTAAGTGACCATAGAGATCTTTTTCAGAGGAAGAAACTGAGGCCCAAATTCAAACAAATAAAAATATCTCCTGCTTTATTTGTTTCTTAATTCCTAAAACCCCCTGTGACCAGGGATTTATTATCATCATGGTGGTTTATAAGCATTTCTCTTTGTAGACCTTTTGATGGTTCTATAATTTTTTTTTAATTGCTTGATTTCTATGGGTAGATACATAAACAAAAATTATCTCGAATATGACTGTGTGACTGAGACCCAGGCACAGAGTGGTAATTGAGAGAAGAATGAGCGTCCACACAGAATAACAGGTACAAGGGTGGGGAGTAACACAGAGCACACAAGGTTGCCTTTAGAGTTTCTGCCCACATGGGCTTCAAAGAAAAGCTTATTTAGTCAGGAGTGCTACTGGAGAATGGTGCAGTATATTTCTTAAACAAGCTTTTTCATGGCTGGTGTCCGAGTCTCATAAACTACTGACTGCCAAGGCCCTGTGACTTCTAACATATAAAAGCAGGAATGAATAGGAAAGGACTCGAGAGGTGTTGTCAAGGCCACAGCTATCACTGACCTTATCATCTCTACACAGTCCTTTGGTGTACTCTGGTACCTAAGACTTCAAGCAGCTTAGAGTACAGCCCAAAGCATAAGCCTCTCTCCCAGGGATAAATCTAACAGAGGGGAATTCAAGTTCAGACTCACAGAGAAAGTCTCCAAGGTAACTACATTTCCCCGAACTGTAGCACTCTGCCACAATAAGATTTCTTCTGGTTCTCTATCGTCAGTACAGTTAACTCTGCAGCACAGGAAGCATTTTAGAACACACCAACCCAGAGGCATATTTGCCTTCATAATCGGCCCTGAAGGCAACTTTAGATTAATCGGTTGCTCTCATCAAGGATAGGTGGTTCCAAGCTTGCTCTCAAATCTAAAAACCAAAGACTAGGTAAAACATGGATGTCGTAGCATTCCTCTCCCTTCCATTTTCCATAAACAACGCGTCCTGTTAATATAGTTTCGAGTTACATGGTGCGTTTCAGGAATGTGGTTACCATGTAACTCAGACTTTGATTTAGATGTGACCCTGAAGCAATAAGCCCAAATTCCATGTAGGCTTGTGGATTCGCTCCCATGTTTGGCTGATGAAGATTAATCTTGAGATGATTGTGAGGATGGAGGATGGAGGATTTGCCAAGCCAGAGCCTCACATGCCAAAAGGACAGCTGGCGATATGGGAAGATCGTAAATTCCGTGAGGGCAGCACCCACATCTTCATTTTCTTTGCATCTTTCTCATTGTCTTTGTGCAGTACTTTGCACATAGTAAACACTTAATAAATTGTTATTGAATGAGTGTGTGAATGAATGGAAAATAATAATAGTACCCTAAGGCTAAAAGGAACCCGAGGGATCATCTCCTCCATTCCCCTGCCTACAAGCCAGATAAACGAAACCCCAGCTATTCCCAGAAATGACTAGCTATTCTGCTCTAGAAGAATTAGAAAAACCTACAGGGGAGAATTCCACAAGTTAACACATAAATTATTCTAGACCCTAGGATCCCAAAGTGTTCAATTTAAATCTCATAACTGCAATTTACCAAAGGCAAAGAAGAAATGGCATGAAAAGAGGAGAATAGTTGGCTACTATATTATTTTTTTTAAAAAACAAGCCTAGTTGTCTCTGATGGGGTTTTTAAAATACATTAATACTGTGTAAATAATAAGCATACAATAAATATTTGACACTGTAATCATGACTTAACATGCTTATTGGGCAACTTTACTGTTGCATGCCACCATTTAAGGATGTATATAGAAAGTAGCTGTCCTTTGAGTCTGATGATCTTAGACTATAAGGGACCTTGGAGATGACCTATTATAATACCCTCCTTTTACACGTGAGGAAACTGAGACTCAGAGATATGAAGTGACTTGATCAACATTGCATTCATTAGTGACAGGACCAGGACTAGAATACAAGTTGTTCAGATCAGTACTCTATGAATTGATGAAAGAATGAAGACATTTAGGGGCGGCTAGGTGGCGCAGTGAATAGAGCACTGGCCCTGGAGTCAGGAGGACCTGAGTTCAAATCTGATCTAAGACACTTAACACTTACTAGCCATGTGACCTTCGGCAAGTCACTTAACCCCAATTGCATTGCCCTCCCCCCTCCAAAAAAGAAACAAAAACAAAACAACAACAACAACAAAAGAATGAAAACATTTATTAAGTGTTGCAAGTGCTGGGGATACACATGGGGGGAAAATGAGGTGCCCCCTACTCTCAAGGAGCTCACAACTCTTACCGGGGGAGATAACATATACAAAAAGTTCAGAGGCAAAGGCAGATGGAAAAGCTGAGCAGTTCTAAGGGTACATTGTGGAGAGGGTAGATGGAAAAAGCCCAATTGTTCTTAGAATAAATTAATAGGTCAGACACCAGGAAAGCATAGCAGTAAGGCAGATGATAAGGCCTGGAAGACCTGAGGATCCATGGAAAGAGCAGATGGTGAGAGGCCAGTGGTTCTTCATCTCCTTGGAAGGCTTGTGGTCAGTGATTTCAAACTTGTGTACCTGGTAAGAAAAACCATGGCAATCTTCCTGTAGAGCTACATGATCTACTCACTATGAATGACAGCCTTATCGACTTCTGGCAAAAGAAAAGGCATTTCTGCTGATGTTATCATTATGCTCACGTGTGTGAAATAACAAGGATCAATGGTGGGCCAGTTGTCCTTCCCACAACAGGCACATGAAGAATGACCTCTGGTTTGCAGCTACAAACTGTGATAATTGCTGAATACTGGTCCTAATGCTATTTGCCTATCTCCTCTCTGTTTGAATTCCTGTCCATTCTCCCAGGTCCCTGAAAGCTTTTTCCCCAAATGAACCAGTGGCCACTTCATAATCTGTACCAGATTTGGATTGATCAGGAGCCCATCATCTCCCCATACTTCACAGCTATGTCACAGTACATGGAGTTATAATTCAACGTGTCAGTCTAACATCTCTCTATCCATCTTGTGATTGCCCTTATTTCAACTCACGAGGCAGCAGCTGCTTAGGCATCCTGCTACCTTCTATCATCTATGTGCACATGTCCAACCCAGTGGAGCCACACTGTAAAAAGAACCATTTAAATGTGGACAGGTTGGCTGCATTCCAGAACCTTGTAATTAAGCATCATGACTTGCTATTTAGTATGACCTATAGGTGATGTTCAAAGAAACAGATGTGACATTGATAAGCAGGTCCAAGTTTTATTTTTACAGAGAAGGTTATATATCACCACTGCTGTGTAATCCTTAGTTTCAACCAGAGGTTATCACCATCATCTTCATCATCATCACTTTCTTTTTCTCCTTCTCCCTCTTCTCCTCCTCCTTCTTCCTTCCTTCTTCTTCCTCCTTCCCTCCTTCTCTTCTTCCTTCCCTTCCTTCTTAGCCTCCTCCTATTCCATCATCACTAATATTCCAGATATAATAATATTATTAGAAATAATATCTAATATTATTTCATTTCATTTATCCAAAGTTCAGTCTTTTAGAAAATTTAGCCATCTTAAAAAGTACCTGTGTAGGAGTTCTGATCCCTATGTGGTACAGTCCCACCTGTACCACAATGACAGAGCCTTCAAAGTCAGAGCTCCTAGACAACTAATTAGATTAAGCTTAAGCTGTGATATTCTCCAAGTTAAATCTATTGGAGAAGGCATATCTGGAAAAGTATGAAAAACAACTTGAAAGGTGTACAAGAGGGAGACAGATGGAAAATCATACTGTAGGCTGACTTGGCCAATAGGAATGTGCTGCCATGCCTTTTTGCCTTCTGTAACATCCCAGTCACCTTTCAAAGACTGATTAATGTACTTTTCAAGACTTGTGCAACTGAAGGTTCATGCTGCATTTAGACAGTATCCTAAAGAAATAGATTATGAAGGTAATCAGAAGCTGGGAACCCAGCTAAGTCAGTTGCCAAGTAGAGATTCTGCACCTGCTTTGTACTGACTGAGAACCCAATGAAGAAAAACGACTTCTAGACCCTGCAGTGCTAGCAGTTTTGTGTCACACACCTATTGTGCATTAAATATGAGCCAACTCTTCCTACAGAAGCAATGTATACACCAAGGCTTAGGTTTATACAGGGGTATACCTACTGTTCTTTCTATTTATTAAGTAAATGCCTTTGCTAGGAAGTAATTCAATATACTCTCTGTTCATGAGAAGCATACTGGTAAGTGCTCATGAACTCACTCATGAGAATTAGAAGTATCCACCCACTTATAACCTGTCATGCTAATATCTCTCTGCCAGTAGAGAAGTTCTCGAGAGGTCTGAGAATAGTAGCTACCTTCTAGGGAAACCAGCTTCCCAGTGCAAGGATAATTTGGGGATGTAGCCTAGAGATACCATATACAAGTGAAACAATTAAGATCCAGAGAGGTTTGTGACTTGACCAAGGTCACATAGTAATCATCAGAAGTTGGATTCAAATTTCTATCATTGAATAAAGCCAGGAGTCTTTCATGTTCTAAAATGCTTTGCTATACCCACTCTTACTCCTCTCCAGTCTATGCACTACATATCTGCCAAATGACTATTCCTAAAGTATAGTTGCAACCCTTCTCCCATCTGTTTAAATAATTTCAATGGTTTCCTGTTGCCTTTAAAATAAAATACAAATTCTTCTTTTTGGCATTTAAAGTCCTTAACAATCTGTTTCCAACCTACCTTTCTGAGATGAGTATACATTATTCTCCCTCCATTTGTTGTCCCTGTATATAACATTTTATCTCTCACCTCCATGCTTTGCACAATCTGTCCCCCATGCCCAAGATGCTTCCCCTCCACTTAAAAGCACAAGTTCCCAGGGCAGCCACGTAGCAGAGCAAGTAAGAGCACCAGCCCCAGAGTCAGGACAACCTGGGATCGAATCTGGGCTCAGACACTTAGCACCCACGCAGAAACACCTGGCCATGTAACCTTGAGCAAGTTACTTAACCCCAATTGCTTTAAAAAAAAAAACAAAAACACAAGTTCTGGGTGGCTAGGTGGTGCAGCGAGTAAAGTACCCACCCCGGAATCAGGAGGACCTGAGTTCTGATCCCGCCTCAGACACAACACCCACACACACAAAAAACTAGCCAAGTGACCTTGGGCAAGTTACTTAACCCCAACTGCTCTCCAAAAAGGCAAAAAAAAAAAAAAACACAAGTTCCGTTTGAGTCTCTGCTCATGTGCCACCTGCTTCAAAAGGTCTTTCTTGATTCCTCCAGGTTTAAGTGCTTCCCACCACTTTTCAATTATTTTGTAGACACTATAAATATATCAATTTAACACATATGTAAACATATATGTATATATGTATGTGTTTATATGTACACTGCGTGCATGTATGTGTGTATATATACACACACATATCTATTACATTCAGTAGAATGTAAGTTATTTGAGGTCAGAGACTATCTCATTTTTTCAATTGCAACCCCAGTATGTAGCACAGTGTAGTAGCACACAATCAATCAATCAATTAGTAAACAAATAGATAAATAAATAAATAATGAATAAAGAAATAAATGAATGGATAGATAATAAAATGATTGTTGATGATTGATTAAGTGATCAAATGATAGGGAAGAATCTTATTTGGTCTTTAGAAATGTTGGAAGAGGTTTTTATGAATCATGTACACTCTCCATTAAATGTTTTTGCATCCAAAACACTGATTGCAATTAGTTGGTGATTTTGCATGTTAACCTTCAAAGGGCTACTCTCCCAGTCTCAATCTCCTCATGTGAGGATACTAATATTTGCTCTCCTGGATTGTATAGTACAGTATAAATATTGAAGCAAGATAGTGTAGCTGCAACCACACTGGCATACCCAGGATGGCTGCTAGCATAGGTTCTTAGATCTGCTTTACAAGAAAGTTAGCTGTTTAAGGGGTCAACAATCGTTTTTAATTAGGGGGAAAAGTCAGCACCCTGAACTTCAGAGAAAATCCAAACAAAGAAAAGAGAGAAAATACAAGCAGAGAAATAAAGACTGACAGGGTTTCTGTCTGAGAATTTAGCATAGATCAACATACGGATCCAACTGTCTGACCAAGGTAATACATATGTAGTTACCAGAGAGAGAAGCACCAATATCTGGGTTTTTCAACCAAAAGGTATGAAAATCTTCCTACAAGTAAACCTCCCCTAAGCAAGCTTCCCTTAATTGGCTCCACAGGAGGCCTATTAATGGCTGGGAAGATCTTAAATCCCATTAACATTACAGATAGATAAATGATAGATAGATAGATAGATAGATAGATAGATAGATAGATAGATAGATAGATAGATAGATAGATAGATAGATAGATAGATAGATA
>NW_027186304.1:39276001-39284629 GCF_028583685.1 Petaurus breviceps papuanus | reverse complement strand
ATAGATAGATAGATAGATAGATAGATAGATAGATAGATAGATAGATAATATATGTGTGCTATTCAGTCATTTTAAAAAATTATGTCTGGCTCTTCATGACCCCGTTTGGGGTTTTCTTGGCAAAGATACTAGAATAGGCAAATGCCACCAAGACAGACTAGAAAAAAAAATAACCTACCTGAAACCTTGAGTGTGGAGTTCAAGAAGTTACTCAAAAGAACAAAAATAATGCAGATTCAAATCCTTAAAGATCAAAGAAAACAAATACTTGCACAAGACAGTTAAAAACAATACACAGACCTTGTATACTTCATGGATTAGGAAATGACTAGATTGAATCTGGATGGGAGTCCAAGACTTCCTCCTGCCTATTTAGAAAAGGAGACTACAGGAATAAATTAGTTTTTACAATCTAAGCAAAAATAAGAGCTTTCTTATCCTGCTATCTTTTCAGCATTTGGGAATAGTTTGGATTCCTGTTAACTCCCTGCTTTTATGTTTGTTTCTAATGCAAATATCATAGCCATGGGCATTACATACTTAAAATGAGACTCTGCATATTTATCCCTAGATTTCAAAAGTTGCTTAAATTTTTCAAGTCATCTAAGTGCTTCACCTCAGTTGCTTTGTCCCTTAGTTTCAACATCTTTCCACTCACTCACTGTACCATTCTTCAGGTTGAACATTTTCCATTTTAGTTCAAAAGGGGGAAAGATACCATATAAATAAATCTTTATTACTGTCAAAGCCTTGTTAAAGAATTTCCTAGTTTGAGCAGCTCTGTGTTTGAAATCACCACCTTACCAGGGCAGAGAGGATCCTGCTAAGCATTTTAAATTAGGGAAGACAGTTTTATTGTCAAGGCAGGTCAATCAAATTATAATTGGCTCTAATTTGCACTCCCACCAGCTGTTAAATTCTCCACCTGCAGCACTCAAAATGGTGCGAAATTCTTGCCTGCTTTGTGAAAGCTTCAAAGAGAATCATACTCTGTCCAATCCCTAAAACCAAGTCCCTAATATTTTTCATCAGAAGTAATGAGAAATATACCATTGCCCATGACTATTGACTGGTAAAAAGTAAGACCAGATCTACTGGACTACTCGGTAGTAACCTTCAGTAGTAACCTCCACCAGGACAGAGACAATGGGTTATATAAGGAGCACTGGCTCTGGAGTCAGACAATTGGGGTCAAAACCTGTCTGTGGCAACTTGTATGTCAATAAGCTAGTGGTGCAATTTCTATGGGTCTCAATTTCCTCATTTTTAAAAACTGGAGAGTTGTGTTTTATGTCATCTCAAAGATTAGGAAATATTTTTATGAAGCTGAATAACTTTTTTCAATTCCCTCCCTATTCTAAATATATAGTTCTATGATTCTCACATTGATGGTATATAACACAGTGCTCTGTACTTCGTAAATGCTCCAAAAATGTTAACTGAAATGGAACTGAATATCTTGGGCAGTCGCCTTTCTAAAACTTCAACTTCAAGCTACTCGACTCCTGACAGGGAAGAGAAAGACTCAGGATTCAAAATAAAGCATACTTTTTTTTTTTAACATGAGCAATGTAAAAATTTGTTTTACTTGACTATGCATATTAATTACAAGAATTTTATTTCTTTTAATGGGGTTAGAGGGTAAAAAAACATTAACTGAAAAAATAAAATTGAATTTTAAAAATATTTGCTTGGAAAAAAAAAATATTTGGTTTCCTCATACCTACATGCACCAGTAGAATGTAAGTTCCTTAAGGACAGGAACTGTTTCGTCTGTTCTTTAATTGAATTTATGATGTGAGACTGGTTTGGTAGATAATCTCTAATATCCCTCCCAGCTCTGATATTCTTTGCTTCTGTGGCTGTTAACTGAATTGAGTTGGAGTAGAGATACTTATCACAGATGATAATAATTCATCTTTGCTAAACAATGATCACTGAACTATCTCCAATAGTGCTATTCATATTTAAAACTAGCCAAAGAAGTCCTTTGCCTTTATTGTTGACACAATACTATAAAATTGCATCTATAATGAATCATTGTCTTGCCATCTTCTACAAAATATAAATATATCAGTTTCAACAGAAATAGAAGACATGCCCAGAATTCTAGAGACAGAAAATTTTCAAACTGAATACTTACTGAATAATCTTATTCTCTCTTGTAGTACTGGTGCTTCAACACTCTGTTCTATTCCCCTTGTTTATGGATAAGAGTATAAGAGTAGGGCCTCAAAATAATGTTTCTCAGTCAGGAATCTTGAAATGGAATGACCTTCAAAGCACATCACAAAGCGCCTTTAGTCTCATAAAGGATATGAAGGACCTCACAAGAAGACCCTACCCTACTGAGGACAAAAGAAGACAAGAAAACCTATCCTGGCCAAGGTCAATTTGTACCCAATAAACGTCTTTAGGAATTAAAAGAGGGATACCATCAGACACTTTAAGGGTAGGATTCTTCAAAAAACCAATGCCTATAATGTGCTACCCTCAGCCGGTATGGCAAGGACTGCAAAGCACTTAGCACAAGGATTCTTAAACAGGGGTACGTGAACTTCTTTTATTTTTTTTTTAACATTTTGATTACTATATTTGAGTACAATTGGTTCTTTTTGTAATTCTATATATTTTATCTTATGCACTTAAAATATTATCTGAAAAGGGGTCTATAGGTTTCGTCTGACTGCCAGTAAGGTCTATGACGCAAAAATAATTAAGAACTATTGCCTTAGCATGTTAGGGGTTTAGGAGAGAGATGTTAATGTAATGATAATGAGCAATGGATGGGGCTCCTCTATTGGTTCATTTTAGCCAGTGTCTACTTGTGTAGGTACCAGGATAAGTGGCATTTTTTCCCTGCCTAAGTGAGTTTCAACAACAGCTGAGCCATAGGGTAGTTTACCTCAGTGCTATTTCCTGGGGTTAAAAGAACCAATGGACCAGCTGTGTCATCACCATGGCCAGCAGGTTGCTCCATGCCATAACTGCTAAGAATAACATAGTCACTCAACCATCTTGGTACTTGCACTGACTTTCCAAGATCTGTATTTAAATTCATATATGTCTGAATGGTGATTAGTTAGGTGGTACAGGGGATAGAGTGTGGATAGAATGCCAGGCCTGAAGTCAGGAAGATGAGTCTTCCTGAGTGCAAATCTGGCCTCAGACACTAACTAGCTGTGTGACCCTTGGCAAATCACATAAGCCTGTTCACCTCAGTTTCCTCATCTGTAAATGAGCTGGAGAAGGAAATGGCAAACCACTCCAGTATCTTTGCCAAGAAAACCCCAAATGGGGGTCATGAAGAGTCAGACACAACTGAAATGACTGAACAACAGCAACAAAACAAATGTTTGCACGACATATTTCTTTAATGTGTTAATTATATAGCTTGAACCTAGTAACACCTGCCAGATTGAGAAAGGAGGGCTCTGGAATAGTTTCAGGGGAAAAGTAGAGTTATGATGGGCTAATGGAGCTCTTCAGGGATGTTATGACCTGAGAGAGGAGCTAAGAAAAGCTAGGATGCTCCAATCCAGAGTAGAGACACTGCTAGGAAAAGTCTTAAATGCAAACACAAGAGAGAAGAAAAGAGGAAGTATAATTTAATGTAAAAGTCCTGGATTTGAATATTATATGGGCTGCCTTCTATATGATCTTGGACAAGTCACAACCTCTCTAGGACTCAACGTCCTCATCCGTAGAATGAAGGCATTGAACTAGATGATTTCTAAGGTTTCTTCTCCATCTAAACCCTACAATCCTAAGAAAGAGAGAAAAGAGTCAGCACATGCTGAATGAGATGGAGGCCTCAACTCAAGAAAACGAAATTAAAAGCTTAGTATTCATAACCAGAACAAAAGCTTGTTTGAGATTTTCTGTAGGCAGAGTCCAGAAAACATCAGCCATGTTGTCGGGTCAGGTAACTGACAAAAAAACAGTTTCTACCTGAAGCTAAAAAGACTGACCTGGGGCCCAAACAGAGCTTCTCCAAGTACCTGGGGAGCTAATAGAAAGAGAGCTCAGCTTTGGCCTGAGGTTGAAAGGAGGGTAGATTAGCCAGAAAAGTCACCGACCACAAGGGTCAGCATTAGCCTGCAGTAGAAAGCTGCATGTTCAAAGGGAAGCAGCAATAAGAAATGCCTATGAGGGACTGTTGAATTTTTTAAGCCTGCTGAAAACTGATTGAGTAACCTGGAATTTGTGTGTTGTTTGTCCCCTCAAATTATAGTAAAGATCAATAATGCAACCAAACAAACTACCATACTGTTTCAATTTGATTTATAAACCACAGGATCATAGATTGAGAACTGGAAAGAACCTTAGAGATGACCTAGCTCAACCTCTGTGTTTTACAAATGAAGAGAGTGAGGTCCAGAGAGTTTTAATAATTTGCCCAGTGTTCCAAGGGTAGTAAGTGGAAAAGCCAAGATTCAGACACAGGCCCCTGACTCCAAATCCAGCGTGATTTTAAGAATCATTTATTAATGTTCTGGAGATTCAAAGATGAAATATGACACAGTATCTACCCTCAAGGAGCTTCCCACCTACAAAAAGTATGCAAGCAGATGCATTCCAAGCTAGAGTAAGTGAAAATACAGGAGAGAAAAGAATTCTAAGAAAGTTTGAAGGAGGAAAGATCATTTTCAGCTAGGGGGATCTGAAAGGGCTTCATGGTGGAGATAGAACTTGAGTTATGCCTTGAAGAAAGAAGAGAATTGCAACATATGGAGATAGAGTATATTTTACATATGGAGGACAGCCTGCATGACAGATGGAAGGCAGAGGAAAAGGCACCGTAACAGGGAATGGCAGCCCAGTCTTCCTGGAGTATGGAGCTAAGCAAAGGGGATTTTCTGTGAAATGTGATAGGAAAAAAATAGGCTCAATATATATTTGTGAAGGTTCTCAAATGCCAGCCAAGCTTTATGTTTTGTTTTTCTCCCATAGGCAATTAAGGAGCTATTGAGGGTTTTTGAGAAGGGACATAGCAAAATTAGGAGGATGGGTTTTTATGGTTCTTAAGACGTATTAAAGATGAACTGGAAAGAAGAGAGCCTGAGATGGAGATAAACTCTTCTCAAAGAGTTTATTCTAATTGTCCCAGTGAGATTAGAGTAGGATATCTTCAGAGGAAGGGAAGTCAGAAAAGATAGGCTGTGGACCTACTAATGCCATCTTAACTTTTACTTGTAGGTGGTGGCAGAAGAAAGTTAACCTAGGCAACTAGTGGTAGGCGCCTTCTGAAAAATTATTTTTGGAGACTGATGTTGAGAATCCCCCTGTTTTCTCACATACTTCTTCCCTCCCTTAGTTCGGGGAAGAAAATGGTGACAAAAATCTTGTTGCATCGGGTTTTGTTGTTGTTTATTCTTCATTCTTGAAGAGAACCGATGGCATTAGGAAGGGGCTGTCTTGATTTGCAAGTGAATTGGATTGAAGTGAGGCAGAACTGTGCAAAGTCATCAACCTCACTCCCTCCTCCAGAGTCATCTGGGTCCAGTGGCAAGATCTAGATCTGGATGACTAGAGATGGCACCAGATGCAGTGGGACACCTTGGCCTTTTTAAGCTATGGGCTTTCTGAGGTCTCGGTTTGTCTAATGCAACACCCATTCAGTAGTCAAAGGCTAGGGAAGAATTGAGGCCAGAAGATGACCTAGTTTGCCTCCACAAAAGAATCCATCTGTGAGAGGAAGAACCTCAGAGTTTCTGGCCAGAACAGAACAGTTGCATCAGTACAGTGCAGAGAAAGGAGATCTACAGGGCATTGAAGCCAAACAAATCCCATGCAGCACATTGTGCTACTCATAAGGAACATTTTTGCTACACTGGAACATTAAGGCAACATCTAAAGTAAGGAGCACTTAACTGGACCAGGAATTCTACCTGCTGGCATGGTAACTAGGTAGGCTCACTGGAACTGCAGAAGCAAGGGTCATAAGACATGGGATCACTGAACCTTCAATTTAGACCTACAAGGGACCACAAAAGTCAACCTCCCTTATTTTACAGATTAACAAACAGAGGGATTGCAAGATTAAGTGACTTGCTCAAGTTTACAGTTAGTGGCAAAGAAGAATGGCAAAGCTGATTAGAACAATTAGAAATTACTCAATCCAATTCAACCATCTTGAGCCCTAAAAGTAAAAACCCAGATGTTCTAATTCTAAATCGAGTGTGTTCTTCACTGGCCCGTGCAGACTTACAGTAAAATGAATCATGAGTAACTGCCTCCATTCTGGCATGTGCAAGTGTTATTTACTTGAGATATTTAAGAAGAAGAGGAGGCATCTATTAATGGCAGTAGATATAAGATTAGTCATATCCTATTGCCCATGGGTAGAATTAGTTTAATAGAGGAAAGAGGAGATAAATCAAATATGTCTTGGGCAGAAAAAGATGAAAAAAAAGTATGGAGTCCTCCCTTTTATAGAGGTGATAGTATATAGAAGCAATGTGTAGTAGTGAATAGAGAATCAGCTTCTGAGGTTAAAAGATTTGAATTCAAATCTTGTCTCTGATACATATTTACTGTGGCCCTGGACAAGTCCCTTAACCTCCCAGTACTCTCAAACAAGTTTCTAAGTCCCTAAGTTGTAGAATAGTTACTGATCCAAATTGGTAGAGGGAGCTTCCTTACCAGGAAATTTCCCCAACAACAATGAAACCACAGTTCTAGACCTTGAATGTCCCACAAAATGTGCTGACCCATTGGGAAGGCAGCTGCAGGGTGGAGATGGCTATGGGGAGTCACTGAGATGTGTCTGTGTCTCTCCTCATCCCAATCACTTCATGTACCGTGACTACACTTTGCACCTGTCCAAGAAGTTGAAGACAGGTGACCAGCAGAGTCATTCATTAATGACATGGTCATTCAAAACAGCCTGGACTTGTACAAAGATATACTGATAGATGTTTAACAACTGGCCCTTCAACAACCATTGGAAAAAAAAAACATATACACACAGCATGATTTTAAGTTTAATATGCATTATTACCGTTTTCTCCATCTTTTCATTGTCTTTGACAAAACAATAAATCAAGCCTGATTTACAACATTTGCCGATTTCTGAGGTGTAAATGCTCAGAAAAAAATGAAGTCAGCTCTTTGAAACTTATAAGCTGGTTTCAGCCCACCCCAGAACTTCTGTTAAAGTGATCTGAGACTCTACCTTATTCCTATTGAGTTGGGCTCCCAACTTTATGCTACAGGGCATTTGGTGCATGAGCAGGAAGAGAGCTGGTAAATTTTGGGTTAAAGAAGCCTATACTTGGTAGTGGGAAAGAATATAGCAATGAGAAAGAAAGGGTGAGAGGAATAGTGACTAATTGATCCTGGGAGGAGCCCGAGAGCTGTGGCAACTGCAGTATTTAGTCCTGGGTCTTTCTCTCAGTGTGTTTGTATTCATTATGCCAGAGTGGTAGTGTTGTGTTCATGGGGGTCTGTGTCAGGCTGGGAGTCTGACTGTTTGTAAATGAAAGAAAAGCATTTATTAAGAGCTTAATAGAGTCTATTTTTCCTTTGTTTCTTATAAATGGCCTTTAAACAAGAAAAAGTATCAAAGATTAATGTGGAAAGGGTAGGCAAGAACAATTGTTAGGGACTTAGAGTTATCATTATGATAAAGAAAGAGTGGTAATAAGGCATAAAGGAAATCACAGATATAAATAAGAGAAAATTCATAAAGTTTTACCAGATATTAAAAAGGTGCTTGGGAGAAGAGGAGAGGAAAAGCTAGGTATGATAATAATTGGTAGCTTCCCTTTTCTCAATCAAAGCTGTTGTTTGGGCTTGGAGCTCATGAAGCTGTTTCTTCTAATCAGTATTCTGGGAATCCTGCTTCAACTGAACAGCCAGTTTCAGATGAACCTGCATTTCCACTTTTGAGCCCACATTTAGCCTGCACCAATTAATCAATAAGCATTTGATGAACCTGCTATGACAGATCCTGTGGTAGGTGCTGAGGACATAAAGAGAGAATGAAACAGTCCTGTCTTCAAGGAGCTTACTTCAGAATTGGAGGAGCAGCAAGATGAAAGCTGTGTTTGGATCATAGTCTGTGGAGAGGAGTAAAGTTTAAGATGACTGGAAAGGCATGAAGGGGTCAAGTTATAAAGGGCTTTAAATGCCAAAGAGGGCCTTCATATTTGATCCAGGAAGTAATAGGGAGCCATAGAAGGCTATTGAGGAGGAGAGTGGGGGTCCTGTATAACTTGCACAAGTCAATCAAATTATATCAGTAGAGAGAATTTCCACACTGAGAGTTTTCTATAAAGATTAATTCTGAACCAAAAATACATACATACATGTATATTATATGCCCATATGTTTCTGAAACAAACTAGATGTAGGGAGAAGGAAATATACAGTATAGAAAGTGCTTTGATCTTAGGCTGAGAAGGAAAATAAAGCAGATTGAATTGCTAAAGGATCAGAACATCACTGGATCTTAGATTTAGACCCTCAGAGGTCATCTAACCCTTTACAGATGAGAAAACTGAGGTTCATGAAGGGTAACTGACCTGCCAAAGGTCACACAAGAAAAGGAACAAAAGGTGTGCAGATGTTGCCTGTTCTAGGCATTAAAATGCTTCCTCTCCTCAAAAGTTATCTGCAAAGCAA